>NW_026931408.1:0-47173 GCF_032062105.1 Saccostrea cuccullata | reverse complement strand
TCACGTGTGTTTATTTGTTACAAGACCTTTCAACGGGTAAATATGTAAATATTTTTGACCTTTTGACCTTGACCCTACCACTTTGAAAACCTTAGCCATAACTTTTGAACAGGTAGTACAAGGGCTTTCATATTTCACATGTGTATTTTTTGTGACAAGATCATCTTTTGGACGTCAACAATTTTGACCTTTTGACCTGGACCTTAGCGTTTGACTTGCATTTTAGAAACTTCAATGTTCGCCACAAACTGACATCTGAGGGCATCAGTGTTTGACAAACACATCTTGTTCATTATACAAATATTCGAACTAGAAAAAAAGTACTTCGAAATTCGAACAGACTCGTGATATCTTGCAGGTAAAAATGATTTGAATATAATCCCTTCCAGAAACAAATGATGAATTAAACTGTCATATTCAAAGCTTGAATACGTGATGTAGGTAGGCGGTAAAGTAGTATATATTTGTAATCTAGATATGTTGTTTCACACCTTTCTTCAAAAGACGTTGTTTTTTTCTTTTTGCATCTCAGAATAACCAAGATGCAGTTTTTACTTTTCGCTGTCATTGCTTGTAACTTTCTTGTAACCAGTGGCAGTGATCTTGTTAAATATAACACTTCAACACAAGCCAAATGTACAGAAGTCGAAAGAAAAGCGGTTTATGGAAAAGAATGTGGATGGTACGCAGGTCTCTACCGAGACGTCGACCAGTTCTATCTAAAGGGCAGGATTGCAGCTTACAAAATCCAGTGGTTTAATGGCGGATGGTCAGGATGGTTTGTTCCAGGCGTCAATGACCTTGACATTAAATTTAACATTCGAGGTGCAAATTGTAAGGATTTTAAAATCCTGGACAATTCCATGAGGAGATGGTGGTCTTATTTCTACGATCACACCCACAAGTTTATCATCTGTAAAGACTCTTAACTGTTGCTGCAACATCCGAAGATTGACCTGAAGCAAACCGAGCTTATCCCAGATAGCAGGATGTTATTGGACCTTTGTTGGGCCGACAACGCTCCTTATGTTGGGCCACTGTTTGAAATCAACATTGGGCCATCGGTAATTTGCTCATCGGCCCTTAATCAAACCAACTTGTTGGCTTATTGTTGGGCCAATGTAACAGTTAATATTGGGCCACTGTTGGGCCAATGTATTATTTCAATATTGGGCAAACGTCATTTTTGTACAATTGGGCCATTGTAAGCAACTAATGTTGGGCCAACGGTAATTTGCTCATCGGCCCTTAATCAAACCATCTTACTGGCTTATTGTTTGGCCAATGTAACAGTTAATATTGGGCCACTGTCGGGCCAATGTATTTTTTCAATGTTGGGCAAACGTCATTTTTGTACATTTGGGCCATTGTAAGCAATTAATGTTGGGCCAACGGTAATTTGCTCATCGGCCCTTAATCAGACCAACTTGTTGGCTTATTGTTGGACCAACGAACGGATATCATTGAGCCATTGTTGGGCCACTTATTCTTTCAATATTAGGCAAACGTCATTTTTGGGCCAACGTTGGTTTGTATCTTATTGGCTCTCCATCATGACAACTCATTTGCTCTTCACTGGTTGGCCATTTGTCCTCAAAATTGACAAACAAATACATATATTAAGGTTATACTAGTTTTGTAGTACAGTTTAATGGTAAAAGCCCTTTAATACTTTCTATATATGCTAGATTAATAGTTTAATACATATTCTCAATATATATCTCATAGCATTGATTAAAAAACTGAGGAAAAAGAAATCAAAATATAAAATTAAATTATAACATACTAGTATTTTATTGCTCAGTGCATGAAGAAAACATTAAAAAAGAAATAAAAGTTGATGCTCACTTCAAGTGATACATGTAGGGTTACATGACCGTATACTCCCTCTCTGATGTAAATTTATGCACAAGTTCAGTAAATTGCAGGTATAAGCAGGTCCAACGAATAAACAAAGCCCCCCTGTTCTTAAAATAATACTAAAATGAATCCCGTCATTTTGTTTACTTACACAAAAAATGTTTCTGGCATCGTGTTTGTAACCGACAAACAGACACAGAAAAGGGTAGAACTACAGGTTTGTCACAGTATATAACAGAAAAAAGCTAGGCACTGCCACTTTCCATCTGATCCCTCTCTTAAGTCTTCTCTTCTCTCTCCTGAGTCTCCTCCTCCCTCTTCTTTTCTTCTCTGTCCGTTTCTTCCTCCCCCATCCCTGTCCTTGGCATACCTTAGCTATTCTTTGATTGTGTTCTGAATGTCTTTTTAGAATCTCCAGTAGCACTAAAATTGTAGTATTTGGTACTTAATACATTTGTTACTTTTTTCAGTAAAGAGTAAACATACGATTAAATTTACAAGTATATCACTATATGTTTAAGCTGTCAATTAAGGAATAACCGTCTTTTTTGTTTCATGGTGTGATTAAGTGATTAGCTTGTGTGATGAAGGTATTTATGCATAATATTTATACGCTTGATACAATTGTAATCATCATCAAAACAATTTTGATTCAATGTTGCCTCATATAAAATACATGTATAGAAAAGTCGTTACACTGAACAAATTTTAATTGAAAGAACCCAATTTATGTTTAGTACTGAATAAATTTAGTTTTAACTTCAACAAGTTCAACATTTTCAAAATGTTTGATCATGTGCTCGACCTTAAGTGTATATAAGTAAATTAAGTGGTAGACTTCGGAAATGTATTTTACTAGTCACACATTTCAGTCTAAATAAGGGGCAAATTATTTATTGTTTTAACTGTATTAAAACACATTTGTTATTTTATACTTTAATTTATTTTTCTTGTATAAAAACAAAACATTTAATCACTGATAATTTACTTTGTTTTGATAAATTATAAGAATTTTAACAAGCCTTGTAAATTCATTTTAGCTAGCTTGTACTTTCAAGTAGGATTGGTTGTAGATTTATTTTTGATTGTAGAGACGATCAGATTTGTTAATATACAGATTTGTAACAATTGAATGTTTATACACATTGGCCCAATGTTGGTCCAAAATATCGGGCCAACATTGGGCCAAGGAGCAAAATGACACTGGACCAACGTCATTTGCCAACATCGGCCCAATGTTCCAATTGACGTTTGTCAAACAATGTCGCATTCATTGGGCCAATGTTGGCGCAACGTTGGGCCAATATCTGTAGAAATAACACTCTACACTGGGCCAACTTTGGCCCAACATTGGGCCGATGGGCAAACTTAAATTGGGTCAATGTCATTTGCCAACATTGGCCCGATGTAACTGATTACATTGACCCAACGTTGGCCCAATGTTAGCATGCCATCTGGGGGTACAGTGTTGACCCAACAGCACCTGGCCTCTGCACTTCCCCGTGTCTGCTTTGCGCAGATTTGTACATGATATCGTTTAAAAACTAAACGTTAATTCAGCTGTGCCTAGGCAAACATATTATAGATACTTACAAAGTGGATGCAGATATGCAAGGTATCAGTCTCATTACGCTCGCTCGTGTCAGATTAAAAATGGCGCGGATATTACAAGTAGCCCGGTTGTTGTCTACCCATGATGCTCAGTCAGATTCATGGTATATTGGGCCAACGTTGGGCCGATGCCAATCCCCAAACAAATATTTTCTCTCATGATAATAATTTTATGATATAATGCGAACAGTTAGCCCAACATTAGCGCACCATTATACATAACCAGCTATCGATATTCCATGTTGGGCCATTGTTGGCCCAATAAATGTAACCCAACATAGATAATACAACCATAATGTAAGATTGGGCTAACGATGTTCTGCTATCTGGTTTATTACAAATAAAAATAAGCATAAACACAATTCAAAAAATAGAATAAAACACTCTTTGGTGCTGTGATCACTTAAGTGCAAAGTTAAAATGTTGAAAATATCATATCTAAACAAGAGCAGTCATCCAATGATAAGCATGGACATAGAAAGTCCTCTTAATTATTTCAGAATGTGCCAACGTTGTCCCAAAGCAAAGCTCAGCAGCTTATTATAAAATTGACACCATCAATTAATTGGCAGTATAATAATTGGGCCTACGTTGGCCCTATATAAATATACCATCTTTTAAACACCTAAACAAAATAACACTTGTGTGTATTACAAACATTGTGCCAATGTTGAGCCAACATACTACTACCAACTTGATAGGACACGTTCTTTAAGGGTGTATCAGAAACAATGAGCCAACGTTGGACCAACATAATACTATCAACTTGATAAGACATTTTCTTTAAGGGTGTATTAGAAACATTGGGTCAACGTTGGGCCAACATACTACTTGAACTTGATAAGGCACTTTCTTAAAGGGTGTATTACAAACAATGGGCCAACGTTGGGCCAACATAATACTACCAACTTGATAAGTCATTTTCTTTAAGGGTGTATTACTAACAATGGGCCAACGTTGGGCCAACATATTACTACCAACTTGATAAGACACATTCTTTAAGGGTGTATTACAAACATCGGGCCAACGTTGGGCCAACATAATACTACCAACTTGATAAGTCATTTTCTTTAAGGGTGTATTACTAACAATGGGCCAACGTTGGGCCAACATATTACTACCAACTTGATAAGACACATTCTTTAAGGGTGTATTACAAACATCGGGCCAACGTTGGGCCAACATACTACTACCAACTTGTAAATACACTTTTCTTTAAGGGTGTATTATAAACATTGGTCCAACGTTGGACCAACACCAGGATCCTTCCTTCCTTGGGAACTAAAGTGAATGGAAGTTGCTTACGTTGGACCAACGTTGGGCCAACATAGGAATTCTGTCCTGGTCGAGGAGGTTGGCATGGTGCCATAGGTCCACCGTTGGCCCAACGTTGTTCCCCCAACGCCAACCATACAACCTTTTACAAATGTTGGCCCAACATAGTCATGCTATCTGGGTAGCGATTGAGGGTCAATATGAAACTGTATTCAATAATCCAGAATTGTTAAAAAAACAGATTACATGATCAGTACGTACTGCTCTCTGCTGACAAAGCAGCTAACAAAATTGTCTTTATTTGTAAGCCTCATATGTCAAACGTATTTTAGAGGAACTTGGATTTACATGTAATTCTAATAGTGTTACTTCTAATTATACTCATAACCCCCTTTCATAAGAGGAAATTCTGCAAAATCATGTGTCACTTTTGAATATTTTTTTTTTCAAATTCAAAACAACCAATATGATTTTGAATTACCATAGCTATATCGGATTCTGAAATTTCATATAAATCCTTACAACGATTCATTCTTCCTCACTAATTAACAATAGTGGAGGAGAAACTTCAAGAGCACTGTTCAACAAGACACAGTATATTTGAGAAGTGGTGTTAATAAAATGTAAATATCTTAACATTCAAAAGGAACTTTGGGAACATTTGAAATCTCAAACTTTTACCAAAATAAACAACATTAAAAATTACAACTACTCAACTATATATACTACAGCTACTATTCCCCCATGATTAATCAAGGCCAGACTTTCTGACATCATTTACAGCTGTCTTCTCCGATTAAAAATAGAAAAAACTAACATTTTCAACAGCATAGCCTTAGAAAAGAAATATGTGTAGTGAAAAAATCCCATATTTTTCTAATTTAACATTTTGTTTTTAAAAGACTTTTTGAAAACATAGGTTATTATAGTGAATTAATTGTGAATGTTATCTTCCATACAGATTTAAAATTTCATATCAATTTTTTTTATGTCCCCGTTATCAAAGATTCGGGGATATATAGTTTTTGCCCTGTCCATCCGTCTGTCTGTCTATCTGTCTGTCTATTTGTTCGCAAAAACATAACCTTGCCCATAACTTTTGATAGGGTGGGACTATGGTCATCATATTTCATATAGGTGTATTTCTTGTGACAAGACCTTTATTCGGATACCACCAAATTCCATCTCTTGACATTGACCTTGTCGTTTGACTAAATTTAAAAAACAAAAAACCAAAATACCAAATTTTAACCTTAGTCATAACTTTTGAACAGTTGGTACAAGGGTTTCATATTTCACGTGTGTTTATTTGTTACAAGACCTTTCAACGGGTAAATATGTAAATATTTTTGACATTTTGACCTTGACCCTAGAGTTTGATCACTTTAAAAACCTTAGACATAACTTTTGAACAGGTAGTACAAGGGCTTTCATATTTCACATGTGTATTTTTTGTGACAAGATCATCTTTTGGACGTCAACAATTTTGACCTTTTGACCTTGACCTTAGCGTTTGACTTGCATTTTAGAAACTTCAATGTTCGCCACAAGCTGACATATGAGGGCATCAGTGTTTGACAAACACATCTTGTTCATTATACAAATATTCGAACTAGAAAAAAGTCAAACAAACTCGTGATATCTTGCAGGTAAAAATGATTTAAATGTAATCCCTTCCAGAAACAAATGATGAATTAAACTGTCATATTC
This sequence comes from Saccostrea cuccullata, assembly GCF_032062105.1. Taxonomy (NCBI): domain Eukaryota; kingdom Metazoa; phylum Mollusca; class Bivalvia; order Ostreida; family Ostreidae; genus Saccostrea; species Saccostrea cuccullata. Next base: position 40,717 of record NW_026931408.1, on the reverse strand, counting down.
AAAGCTTGAATACGTGATGTAGGTAGGCGGTAAAGTAGTATATATTTATGAAATCTATATATGTTGTTTCACTCCGCTCTTCAAAAGATGTTATTGTTTTTGTTGCATCTCAGAATAACCAAGATGCAGTTTTTACTTTTCGCTGTCATTGCTTGTAACTTTCTTGTAACCAGTGGCAGTGATCTTGTTAAATATAACACTTCAACACAAGCCAAATGTACAGAAGTGTAAAGAAAAGGGGTTTATGGAAAAGAATGTGGATGGTACGCAGGTCTCTACCGAGACGTTGATCAGTTCTATCTAAAGGGCAGGATCGCAGCTTACAAAATTCAGTGGTTTAATGGCAAATGGTCAGGATGGTTTGTTCCAGGCGTCAATGACCTTGACATCAAGTTCAACATTCGAGGTGCAAATTGTCAAGATTTTAAAATCCTAGACAATTCCATGAGAAGATGGTGGTCTTATTTCTACGATCACAACCACAAATATATCCTCTGTCAAGACTCAGCATCCAAAGAGGAACCTCGTCCAAAGCCCATCAAGCATGATATTTTACGGAAAATTCGACCTAAGCTTGACGTTAGAGGGAACAAAAGAAATGGGGAAAGGATGCCGTTGTAAGTGAAAATAATGTGCTCTAGACTTTTTTTGTTTAGATTGCATCATTGATTAAAATTACATTGAAATGTACTGTTGTTATATTCGTATTTATCAAAGCATGTCTTAGAGAAAGGGTTTTTACTACGTTTTGTTCTTTGTTTTTTTTTCATTTATGAGAATCAACAGAACCAGTATATACTACAATTTGGATTGCAGCAACTGAAACCACAGGCATCTGACCAATAAATGGTGCAACCCCCCCCCCCCATCCCTCATCATTTCCTAGTCCATCATTTTTATATTTCGATATATGATATCATTTACCGCTTTTGTTAAGATTTAGGGATTACGTGGCTCTATAGGGTATATAAAATATTTACTAAAGGTAGTAATTTTATATACCGTATGAGGCAAAAAAAGCAAAATTAAAAACTACAGATTATATAAAATCTTGAATGGCAAGAATTTAGGGATAGCAAAACAGGCGGGGAATATACCAGAAGCGTTTCATATTCATTTAAATATTATCAGGCTTCTGAAACAGAGTTGATCAATTGTTTTACCCATTTTGAATATTGATATTGGTGTTTTCCTATCTGATTTTTTGCGATGTTATTTATTTTCCTTTATATCCCAATCATGACAATGAGGACACGTCGGTTGTGATCGATCAGCAGGGGATATTCACTCCTCCGTGGCACCTGATCCCACTACTGATGTTTTGGAGGTCTGTGTTTGCTCTGCTCCAATTTTGTATTGTTTAATTGACTTTTGACCTTAAATACTGTTCGTTATCCCTCTATATTACATGATGATAATAGTTATGTCCAGCAAGCATAAATATGATTAGAGTTAAAATATTAATGTGACATATATTTTATGGGCCTTTACCAAAAACCGTAAAAAAGAATCTACTCAGTATGTATTTAAGGGGGCTGTTTGTATAAAAATGAAGAGTTTTGCTATTGTAGTTTTCACACAATAAAACCCCAGACTGGGGTTTTATTGTGTGAAAACTACAATAGCAAAACTCTTCATTTTTATACCATATACAACTTACATTAACTTCAGTGTACATGCAAAGTTTGGTGGAAATCCATTTTTAAGGGACCCTTTCAAAATACAGGTACATTTACTGTAGGATTATATAGGAAAATGCCAATTTTTAGCACTTTTAAGCAAATTTTACAAATACTAACAGATGTTTTGTTCAAACTATAATATTTGATGAGTAATACTATATTATACAATATATATCAGAAACACAAAATTCTACCGTCTTGTTACCAGAGGGGGAGGGCGTCTCAAAATGCCAAAAATTAACGAATTTTCCTGTTTTTATAGAGTACTACAAAATATAACAGGCAAAATGGTTCATGTAAAACATAATAAAAATAATGAAGATATCCTCAAATTTCTATGTTTTAAATTTCAAGAGCGTGCGTTCATTACTTTTTCTTAAATAACATTTTTATTTCCCCTTCTTTAAGAGCTTCAATTTATCATAACGTCAAAATTACATTGTTACGACGTCAACCTACCTATCAATTGCAAAATCGGTTAAAAAATCAGTTATATAAAATTGTAATTACATTTTTATATATGTAATTTCTTAATTTTGTTTAATTTTAATTTAATACGCTTCACTTTACTATGATGCGCGAAATATTGCGCAATGAAAACCAGAGTCAGTCCCCTTAGTGGCGAATTTGCTCCTCCCTGACAAAAATCTCTGATATTTTTAGAGGTCCATGTTTGCCCTGCTTCCACTTTGTATTGTTTCAATATACTTTTGGACTACTGTGTAGAACTCTGTTTGTTATTATCATATTTCATTTTAATATTAGAAAGAGAGCATGAAATATTAGTATTTCATCAGAATGGTTAAAATTCAAAATAAAATCATCGTGTCTTATATAACCTGTTTCACATTTCTATGGGTACCCAAAAACCTATTTCCATACGCCACTGCAAATTGCAAACATAAAAAAAAAACAAAAAAAGTGTTCATTGTATAAGATTAAGCAAATACTAAGACATCAAGATCAAAAAGTTTAATCTCTAAATGCTACAAACTTTTTTCATGAGCGAAAGAATATTACTTCTAGTAATCAATTCGTCAAGCATTGGTTTATCACAAAATCAATGCGAGTCTTTGCAGAGGATATATTTGTGGGTATGATCGTAGAAGTAAGACCACCATCTTCTCATGGAATTGGCCTTTTGTTCAAAATCCTCACAATTTGAACTGGAAGGATTGAATTTAATGTCAATGTCATTGACGCCAGGAACGAACCAGTTGGACCAACCGCCACTAAACCATTGGATTTTGTAAGCCGCAATTCGACCTTTCAAGTAGAACTGGTCGACGTCTCGATACAGACCGGCCTTCCAGCCACATTGTTTGGAATATTGAGCACTTCTTACCACTTCTTCACACTTTGGTTGTTTTGAGGTATCGTGTAAAACTCTGTCATTGTAGGCACAGGCCAACAGGAAGAGACAAAAAGTAATGGTTATCTGCAAATACAGCATCACGGCAATCTAATTAAAACTGTAGCAAAGATAACCAGACCTTATAGTACTGTTACAAATTGTGAAAATCAGATTTTATCGACCTTATATATATATATTAGTCAATAGCCCACTTGCATCACGTACTCGTAATTTCATATCCTAAAAATAAGTTTATACTCAACATCCTGTGAATTCACAACAGATTTATTACAATAATAATATATTTTTTAACATCTATTGCGCAGTACATTCATGCGCAATAGAAATATCGGGATTGTTTTGTGATGAAAAAGAAATCCTTTTCATTAACGGCGATTCTTTCATGGGTCTTTGCTAACATTTGCTAAAAAACCATTTTGGTAAGAAAAAATAATACGATTTCACATTACTTTAAGATGTTACATTCACTAAATTTTATTATTTTACAGGCATCAGACAAACAGTAGAGACTTGAACACTATTGAATGTGATTAATTTAATTTCAAATTTATCAGACTGTCGTTTTGTTAAAATACTCAAAGTTTACATTCCTAAAAAGAACTCAGAAAAATATTTCCATTAAAGTTTTCATAACTTTAGGTAAAGCATCATTATTTACAATGAATTGTCAACGGATTTATCCGTTATATTGTTTTTAAAAAGGTCTTGCAAAAATTTGACCCTTGAACTCCATAAAAATACAAAAATGAGCTTAATTTTAGAGAGATCATATTTTATCTAGCTTAAGATACCAATGCTTATTTATTTAGCATTATGGGAAATTGTAAGTAATATGTGATGTCCTGAAATGATAGGAAAAGCTTTTAATCTCTATGTATAGCAATTGAAGTAAATAAAAGAGCTTAAATTTTGCTTTATTTCTTTCTCTTTTTTGGCCAATTTTTCTCTGAATGCCTGGATACCAATACTTTTTAATGTTATATTTTTGGAACGCTTTAGTCCCGTTTCCAGACGTTAGATTTCAGATTTCATAAGCTTTGGAACTTTGAAAAAACACCATGGGTTAATTCATATTACATGTAATTAGTGAAATTAGAAACATTTTTGTGGGCATTTTCAAATACTTAACTGACAATTTTCAGAACCCAGGATCAAACTTGCTTAAACGACATGCACAGCTGTACGTGCAAAGATATGACATTAAAATATACTGTTGATCAAACAAAATCAAAAAATTGCATAGTTGTGTATTTTGCTACAGCTTGCATCCGCATCAGTTTGCATCCGTTTTCCATTGCATTTTGATACGTAATATTATTTACGCTGTAAATGATTTTTTAAGGATTCCAAAGAAAGTGTTTCTATAGTTCCTCTTCCATTAAAAGAAATCGAAATTCCTAAAATTAATTACACATCTACAGAACTCTCCCAATCAAATTCTAAAATATAAATGGCCTACTAAGGAAAATATTAGAGGAGTACAAAGAAAAACATTTTCTGTAAAAAATAATAATAATGATATTGATAATCCCTTATCGTTTAAATCCGAAATTCCGAAACCTGAAAGCTCATCTAAATGACTCTCACAATCATATTACATAAGTTGATTTGGCTGCTGCAAAAAAAAAATTAAGAGGAGTTCGTGGAACTAGGTCTATTTTGTCCTCCTTTGAAAACTTTATTGTAGTTTTAAAGGACACTCAATAGAATTTCGTCATATGAATGTGCTACTTCAAAAATGTCAGGTTTTTGTTAAATTCCAAATAGCTCCCTAGGATGCCAAAGGTGACTTTGAAAATTTCCAAAAAAAAAAAAATTGTACGTGTTCAAAGCTCCATCATATTCTAAAATTTACCTATAGTCACCTGAACTTCATACCGGAATTATCTGCCTTGTAAATGGATTTTCATCCGCGCACTTTCTAAAGAAAGTGTTGTTATCCCCCCCGTCCATCCGTCTATCACACTTTCTTCTTCCTCATACTAATTTTGGAATAATTTCGGAATAATTTCAGAATACATTTGGTTGTGTCTTGTAGATGAGGAATAAGATTTAGGAATTTAAGTCTTCATCCTTATAGCCATATGGGGGGTAAAAAAAAGAGAGGTACTGTGAGCAATGAGCTCACTAAATGATACCCACGCCTCACATACATGTATGAATATAATGGCAGTATCCATATTTTGCTGTGGGAAACCACAAATATGTGTCGGATCAAAAAGTAAAATAAGAGGTGCACAATGCCAATATGTAATAAAGATTCTGTGAAAGTTTCATTAAATTTCACTTAGTGGTATAAGAGGAGTTGCGGATAAGAGATGGGTACCCAAAAGCGTACTAGTGTCGTTTACTGATTTTTATTTGAAAATTAAAATAAGTACACGACTATAGTCGTGTACTTATTTTAATTTTCAAATAAAAATCAGTAAACGACACTAGTAACAGACAGACGGACGTACAGACGGACGGACGTACAGCTAGACGGACGGACATACCGATTACTATATACCCTCCTGCTTTTCAAGCGGGGGTATAATAATATAGTTTCTCTCTACAAAAAATTAGTTTCTTGATTACTTTCAATTATTTTTTCATTGTAACCAATTCACATTTAGGAATGTGATTAGGCGTGTCTTCTGCAAGACGCACAAGAAGGTTTTATATAGAATTTCGATTTTGACATTATGCCAATAAGTGGTTCAAAAACAACTTTTTCCTGCCTCACCTAGTTCCCTGAACATTTTTTTTTTTATTAAATAAACTAATCTTTTGGAATATTATTGGTATATTGTATATGTAAAAAAATTCTATTGTCACCCTTTCGGTTTTCAAAAAAGATTTGTTATTATTTCAACAAAATTCATGGTTTCCCTGAACTCCTCTTACATTCTTTGCAAAAGCCAACTTATCATTTGGAAATTGATTGGTATAGTCCTGTAAATGTGCGATATGCTATCAGTTTTCATCCTTGTCTTGGGACAGTTTGGGATTTCTGTTTGAAAATGTTATTTAATCTAAATAAAACCTGGTTACTTCTTTTGCAAAGCTTTCTCCATAGATTTATTATACCCCCCGCTTGAAAAGTGGGAGGGTATACTGTAATCGGTATGCCCGTCCGTCTGTACGTCCGTCTGTCTGTACGTCCGTCAGTCCGTCTGTCTGTTACGCTTTGGGGTACCCATCTCTTATGCGCAACTCCTCTTACAATGTATACCTACACATATTTTGGGTTTCCCAGCCACAGCAAAGCATGGACTTTGCCATTATAACCATATGGGAGGCGGGGGGTATCATTTAGTGAGCTCATTACTCACAGTACTTCTAGTATTATATGATGCTCTTTAAGGACGTTCGATCCTGGGCGGATTTCAAAATGCGACGTTTCCCGTCAAAATTAACCATGTGACCTGAACTCCGATATTTTTCGCAGTATATCCTACTCATATTTTAGAGTGCGCTTGAGAATATCTTGTAGTTGTACACGTGCGGTAGGGTTTTGAATTCCGATTTTTCCTGGGGACGACTGGGATCGAAAAATGATTTTTTTTTTTAAATCTAAATTCCCACAAGACCTGGTTAATATAAAATTGCAATGTTCATGGAGCAGATCTAGAGTACCAAAAGATATGTAACTAAACTTCAAACCAATCAAATATTACGAAACTATACTTGAAAGGATTGATTGATTGTATGTTGTTTAACATCCCTCTCGAGAATTTTTCACTCATATGGAGACGCCACCACTTGCCAAATTTCGTCCTATACTCGGCACTTAGGCCATCGAGCAGTGGGGGATCTTTTTCGTGCCAGCACCTCCTTCGACAAGGGACCTCGGTTTATACGGTCTCGTCCGAAGAACCGGTCTCCACGTCCCACAGTGGGATTCTCACCCGCGACGTTAGGATCGACATCTTTAGGGTAGGGTGGTGTAATTTCGACCGATTATTTTTTGTACTTAAGATTTGTTAAAGTATGTCACTGTTATGTTATGCTACAACTTTTACTGAATCTTTCAGATTACATCGATTTTGTATATATTTTTGGTCATAATATGAAATAAATGCGTTCGATTTACACGATATGTGTGTTGGGTGATTTCGACCGCATACGGGGTATTTTCGACCGATGAGCCAATACAAAGGAAATAATTGGCGTCAGCTCTAATATAGAAAAAAATATATATGAATTAAATTTTTTCTGCTGTACAGAATAAAGGATCGAGTAAAAATACTGACCCAAAAAATGACAATTTTCAAAATGTACCTAATTCGAAGACATCGAGTGCACCAGATATGTTCATGACGCCGATTTGCCAATTGGTTAAAGCACCAACAAATGTACATACACAGGTATCTAAACCGCACGTAAATAAATCAAATGATTTTTCACTATTATAGTACTAGTTTCTACCACGTATTAATGTACATAATTCTTATCAGAATATTTTTTTCCGGACGGTGATGAATTCTTTGTGGTGACAGATAGTGAATTGCGTCATTTTACGTTGGTCGAAGTTACCCACTGAAGCCGTATCCATGCAGGGATAACTTCGGACGATTTCTGTTCAGCTGATTTGCAATTTAATTTGTAAAAACTAACTACTAAAATTAAAAGGGTATAAATTTCATTTTCAAAATAATATTTGATAAATGTCACGTCAGGGATATCCATTGATTGTCTTCCCATACAAGATTTTTCTGAGGTGATGGTTCGCCGAAGTGGCAAAAAATATACTCGTCTGTAATTTTTCGGGTGATAAAGCCTATTCTTTGATGAAATTTTCCAATAACGATCTTAATAACGCTCATGGAAATAAAATTATTTTGGACACAATATATTAAAAATACATTTTCTTTCTGCATAATATAAATGCACATACACAATTATACGCCATAAACAAATTATATTAAGGTATTTATGAACGGTCGAAATTAACCAGGTGGTCGAAATTACACCACCCTACCCTATACCTCGCGACTGTTTTAGCACAAAATTTCACCGCCTTGTCTAGAAACATCTGTACGTTGTATTTTTCGGCTGCTATGATGTAATCCAGTAGTGACGTCACTGTCAGACTCGTTTCTGGATTACACATGCTCTAAATACCACTGCGCCACGCGGGCAACTTTCTTTGAAAGGAAGAATGGACATTTACTTACATGTACAAGTATATACCATGATGTAATACGGCTTTGAACGAATCGCATTTTACGATACTGTAAAAAGAAAGCAAACAAACTGCCAATTTCTCACAATTGTGTTTAATATCTTATTTCATGATTAGGTGGAACTTCAAGAAAAGACAGTGAAACAACATAAAAGGAAGCAAATAGATTAAAAGATACTTTACATTTCTCAGTTCATTGGAATAGTCAAAACTACAAGTGTTACATTGCACACAAAGATTTGTCCATTTAATGAAGTTCTCACCTCCATCCTGTTCATTATTTATTTTGGTCCTTGCAAATGATAAACTTGTGTGTGTGGCTGTAAAAATAGGACCACCATCTTCTCAGTGTGTTGCTCTTCACAGGGTAATCTTTGCAGTATCTGCCGTACACATTGAATTTGATGTCAATATCATTCACACCCGGAACAAACCACCCAGACCATTGCCCACCGGACCATCTGATTTGGTACGCCACGATCCTCCCTCGGAGATAGAATTGGTCCAAATTTCGGCTCAGATCAGCATGCCACCCACATTCTTTGCGTCCAACTCTTCCGCGGATGACTTCTTTACATACTGGCTGGGTACGGGTGTTGTGTTTCACCAGATCATTGCTGTCAACCAAGACCACCAAACCGAACACCACCACAGCAAACAACTTCAACATGATTTGGTTTTTTCTGGATTGCTTTTTCGTTAATTAAATTTCAAATCAGTATACGCCTTATTTTCTGTTGATGAACTATGATTTGATTACCATTGCACTTGCCATTTTATAGAAATAAATTCTGGAAAGTCCCGGAGAGCCATAAAACAACAGCTGTAAGTTATATAACACTAGCTCTTTTTTCAAGTGTGATGTTTGTTTGTATAAGACAAAACAAGGGGTGTTCAAAAAAGTTCGCAAAGTAATTGAATTACATGAGTGTACTTCTGTGAAAGAAGTAAAATTACTAGTAGGTTTCAGTATTCTGAATTTTTAAGTTGTCCCCTCACATTTCAATGCATAATTATATATCTGCCAATGTGGATGACGTATGGGCGCCTTCCTTTTGCCATATCTTTTATGTTTAAAGTCTAAACGAGATTTTAGGAAAATAATAATTATAATATTATCATTTTTAAGATATTCAACTACTTTGCTAGAATTAATTTGGCGATTTTTTCATAACAAATTGCTCATCTAAGGACACATCTCTTCTCCAGCTTAGCTGCTTTCACTGGGCTACAGAACAAAATTATAATTTTAAGCAGTTCCCTTCCTTCACTAAAACGAATCAATCCAATTAATGATTAAACTTCTGGCAACTTTTTTGTCTTTATAAACCTTGTACAAATTATTATATTCTACTCCAAAGGAATTTCCAAACTATACGCTTTCAAAGTCTTTTTTTTTTGGCTCGAGTACAACAGAGTCAACCATTTTTGGTAACAAATCACCTACATATTGACGTCATTTTAACATTGTGCCGCCACAAACATGGAGAAAAACATTATAAAACATTTGTTGCTTCAAGAACTTTTGAGCACCCCTAGCACTATAACTGATAACTGTGTAGTTTACATGAAATATGTGGAGTTAACGAACAGTATTCAAGCTCAAAATTCCATTAAAGATTACAAAGAAGGAGCAGAGCAAACACGGACCTTTAAACCATCAGAGATAGGATCAGATGCCATGATGGAATAAGCATCCTCTTCCGACCGGTCATACCTCCTTGTCAGGCATGGTCGAGATATACTGGGAAAATCCGTAAACAATTCAGTGTTTAAACAAGCATTATGGGAGTATTTCATAAGCAATGATACATGTCACCTACTGGGTTCCTCTGTTCTCTTTAGGATACCATTCTCTATCTAGAGTTGTCGTTCCTGCTTCGCCCCCACATACACCTCTGCCAACGCTTTTTAATTAAGATTTTAAGATTAAGATTTTAATTTTCATACTTTTAGTTTTATAGTTCTCTAAAAACTTTGAAAATAAGTCGTTTTGAGGGATTATAAATTTAAAATAAATGATGAATTATCATCTTCAAAGATAATTACATTAATTAATAATCATTTAATTTCGAATCTTCACTTTGTACAAGAATCTTGTACAACGAGCGTTGACGAGGTGTTGTGAGGGTAGCAGAAGACAACTCTGGATATAGAATGTGGTTGCAGACTACTAAGAGTTTACCCCTATATTTCATTGACCTTTAGGTGAGCTAAAAATGTCACTTTGGTACGTGACCGGGATTGGCCTGTCAAATTAAATGGAAAAATTCATTAGAATGAGGTCAAAAGGTGTTCAAATTCATTAAGTTTTATTGCATTTGAAAGTGTGTGTGATTATAAAATGCAATATGTTACCCGGCACTTGAAACACAAATAAAACATTTTCTCTCTTTTTATGGTACTGAGAGGCTTAGCCTTATTGCAACTCATGAATCTGATTTTTTTAAAATTTCCTAAAGTTCATTTTTTAAAAAATCTGGTGGGAGGGTTTTGAAATAGATCAACATGTACTAGATAATCTAAATTAGATAGTATTATTAGTACTCTTGTGGGAAATTTTCAACATTGTATTTTTTTAAGTATCTGTAAGTTTTCGCTCTGACATGAATAGAAAAAATCTATTGAATATGTGAATGAATATGGGACATATTTTTTGACTGATGTGATTTTGAATAGGAACATGTAGATAATTAATTAAAGTTGTTAAGAGTTTTACAATAAACGTAATTTAAACTAATTTAAAAACATTTCATTTTTGAAAAAGGACAGACAGTACAGACAGTACATGTCAAAATTAAATGATATCAAAAAACTGCTATGCAGTTAGAGTATGAGGAAACTTATCCCAACTGGCAGATTAACAGTAATGAAAACTCTTATTATACCTAAACTAAATCATCTGATTCTTACATTACCAAATCCTAAATCCGAATTTCTAAAAATGTTTGAGACATAGTTGTTTCACTTTTTATGGAATAGTAAAATACATAAGATAAAGAAAAATGTTATAATTCAGGACTATAAATATGGAGGATTGAAAATGGTAGATTACATAGAATTTATTTCTGCACTTAAATCATGTTGGATTAGAAGACTCATTCACTCAGATGCAAAATGGGTAAAGTTGTTTAAAGCTGAACTAAAAACAGACATTGAAAGCTTGTGGATAAGGGCTCAGATTACATTCTAAATTTAACAAAGAATTTAACAAATAATTTTTGGAAAGAGGTCCTTAATTCCTGGGTAAGACTTATAAATATAAACCAAGAAAACAAACATGTGTTATCAGAATATATATGGAATAACCCACACGTAATGATTAACAGAAAATCTTTTTTTCTGGAAAAGCTATTTTGATGAAGGCTTTGTCTTTTTAAATGACCTTTTTGATAATGATGGTAACTTTTAAGCTTAATTTGATACCATAGTAAACTTAAAAGTGAAAACAAATTTTGTTAAGTATATAATGGTCTTAAGAGGGCTACTGTACATCACTTTATTTTCGCGACACCTTATTTTCGCGAGATAGTCATTGACTCTTTATTAGCGAGACAAAATTTTCACAAATTGTGGTCATTGCCTTACATTATCTTAAGGAATTCTATTATACGCGAGTATGAAAATTTCGCGAGCATACCGTCTCGCGTAATTACGCGAAAATAAAGTTCTCGCGAATAAAAAGTGATTTACAGTATATTAAAAAGACTGAAGTATGCAAGAATAGAGGACATTAAAAGATTAAAGATTATTGGACCAAATATTCCAAATTCAACTCTCATATTTTATAGAAATAATAAAGGATGTAAAGATATGTATGAAATATTTATGAATAATAAGAGAGAGCCAATCAGTTCTCTTTTAAAATGGAATGAAAATAATGTTTTCTTTGATGAAGCAGATTGGAATAAAATATTTGAACGTCCTTTCAAAGTTACTCAGGAATCCAAATTTCATTGGCTCCAATTTCAAATATTACACAGAATTATTTCAACAAATTATTATCTTTTTAGATTGAAGTTGATTGATTCACCAGCTTGTACATTTTGTTTAAGTGACATAGAAACAATTGACCACTTGTTTGTAGAATGTTTTAAAGTAATATGGTGTAGGATTGAAGAATGGGTTTTGGAAAAAATTGAGATTCATTGTAGTTTTGATAAACTAGCAATACTTTTTGGTAAATATGAGAACAGGAATATATGTAAATTAAAAAAAACTTGATAATACTTATTGTAAAACAATTTATTTTTGCTAGTAAATATAAAAGTGTTCCAAAATTAAGTATTGATATCCTAATAAAGAGGATTATAGACAGAATTTTTATAGAAAAGGTTTTGTTATTACAAAGTTGTAGATATATGGAATATGAAAGACACTGGCAGAAATTCTGTGATGTACTTTGAAGAAAAAATCATCTACATGTATTTTTATGATGAAATCTAATTACGTGCTAATTCTAAAGACTTACATTAGTTGATTGTAAATATTTGAATGCATTTTTCAAGTACTGCTGACCCCCCCCCTTTTTTTTTTTTTAGATAAAACAACTTTCACGTTTACAAGTAAACTTTGTACTGTTGTAAAAGAATGACATTATCAAGAAATTCAAATATGTATGTGTTTATATGCTTTGCTTATATATATAGTTTGCTTTGTATACTTGTGAAAGCCAATTAAAAAAACAAACAAAAAACAAAAACAAAAACAACAACAACAAAAAACAAACAAACAAAGAAACGCCGACCACTCTTTGATCAGAAAAGCACATATGACACTTCAGATCAAATAAGCTTATTTTTATTGTCAGTTGACACTCGAATTCTTGATTAGATACATTGTAGGCTTTTCAGTATTTTTATTTTTTTTTAGTTTGATTTAAATAGTAACATAGATAATGAACTTTATGCTTTTGTCCCCTCAATACTCAATAATAAGGACTGGTGACATTTTTTAAAAAAATTTTTGAAGGCGGGGAAATCTGATTTCATTTTGATAAATTTACTTGTTTCTGGAATATGCGTAATGTCAAATACTGGCGTTGGTTAAACATACCAAAATTAAAATCACGTTTTCTAAAAGATTTGTCTATTGAGTCTATGTATGCTCCATAGTGTTTTACCAGTTTTTGCTTTAGAAAGACGGAAGTGAGAAAGATTTTTCGAAAAAAAAAACCTGTCATCGATACAATTGTACAATAAGAGAATACCGATCATCAGGGTATGATTCTTATCAAGCCATTGAAGCCCTGGATTTAACAAATTACAAAAAAAAATTAAATACCCATATTATAGTTGTTTCCTTAGAGATAAAGTTGTTTGCATTGTCAAGTACACATCCAGAAATGGAGGGTTTATCACAAGATCAAACAAAATAAACAGAGTCTATTTAGATTCCTAAAAAAATTATATCCTCTAGTAAAATGTTTTACTACAAATATCTGAAACCACGAAATCATCTTATTTTTTTATCAAATATAAATATTAAATGAATTTTATAGCTTATAGATTTTTTGAGATTAGTCATTTTTACATTTCACCTCGGGGGCAAATTGGGGAACGAAAAATAACGTTTTTCATTTTATTGTAAACTAGTTCCTTGTACTCCTATACATTTTAAGCATCCTTTTCATCTTTTGCAAGATGCTTTGAGATGTCTGTAGATGTGTAATTAAGAATTTTGAGTTTAACCCTGGGAGCCAAATGATAGTCTCTCATGCGTATACTATACTGTAACCATTTTTCTTAAGACGATTGAGAGTTTCCTAAAGAGATCTTGTTACTCTCTCTCTCTCTCTCTCTCTCTCTCTCTCTCTCTCTCTCTCTCTCTCTCTCTCTCATGGACCTTTAAAACACAGTTTCTGAGATTTAATATCTTGAAAGCAATTCGATTCTGTTATACTCATTAATATGCAAATTAAAATACTTACACTGTTATTTTTTCATATTCAACTTTATTAACAGAAAGTGCAAAAAATGTCTTGTATTTGAGAAAAGTGTTTCATTTTACACATTATCATAATATCGCTCTAAACAATGCACTAATAATGCAAAAAATAAGCCAAGGAACATCCATCGTCATTGTTCTGCAACCTGCTGAGGAATCTAGTAAAGGAATAAAAAAGAAATATTCCAATGAAATGCTCGATAAAGTTAGGTTGATAAATAAATCATGCAACTATTACAGAAGATGTACCTTTGCAGCCATGCTTTTTCATCTGATCTTTAACATAGAAGATGTTTAATTCCACAGGAATATTTTTGCATGCTGTAGCAACTTTGTCAACACATGCAATAACTTCATATGATTTCCTAGGAAAAGAAATTATATCTGATTAAACGTCAATATTCGAAATATTTTGTATTAAATAAATCTTATCTTTGTATTTATAGTATCGTATATTACGGTTTTTTTTTTCAAAGGACGGTATCTGTGATTCTTAGTAGTTTGAATATTTCTATATTATGAATGCCATATAACATGTATTTGATAGTGTATAGAGTTGGCAATATTTTAAGAGTTCTTTGAATATCAATCTTATTTATAGTTTAAGGTGGAACAGCTCTATGATGCAAGAGATACTTTTTCAAAGAATTCAACGATATCATGTTCGATATTTTGTCTAATGTAGTTTTAAGGTACTGTAAACTATTATTAAATAAATTCATCAAAATCAATTTAGAACAAAAATATAACTTCTATTTCTTAATAGTTTTTTAGCCGGGCTTATTGCTCAAAGAGCAATTGCCGGCTTATGTGATCCTGTTCAAGGCAGGATGTTGACCCCATAGTCGCCATTTTAAAGTTACGTGCAAAAATATAGTTATTACTCTCAACTGCTTTTGAGATAATACAAACGCTAAATAAAGCAACAAAAATAAAGCGAAGTTTTATCTATATAAAATAAACATTAGTAGTAATGACTTTCAAAACTTCATAAGTCAAAGAACATAGTTCATTAGCGTAAGGATTTTTGATAATCAGTGTTACCGAAGTACTCTACACATACGAGGTAAAGCAGGAGAGGGAACCAGACTGGCCTGTTTGTTTACATTCAGCTGCGGTACCAGATTAATTCTGATTCTGACAAAATTGGACCGAGGATTGAAAAACTCACTGTCAGTGTCTTACCATTTATATTGATAGTTTTAAAATAATTTTTTTCATCAGAATATAAACGTGATTCATGTAAGAAATCCATTCTACTCTGTAAATGAGCCCGGCTCTCTGTACTTCTTAGTACTTTGATTTTAATTGGCTATAAACATTTGCACCTTGTTATGTTAGCTTGTACAAATTTGGAACTTTTTCTCTTTATTTAGAATGTTAAAACTATAAATTTATCAAATATCATATACATGTATAATTCATCTATCAGTTGTATATTTTTTTTTTCTTTAATAAAAATCATTGTCGAGAATTTTATTAATTATGATTAGAACAATTTTTTGTTGAAATTTTGAGCAGGATTTGATCTTTCAATACGTTATATGACTTACTTGCATATAGCGTCAAGTTCAGAAGGATTTTCCTTTATTGCATTCTTCATTTTTTCAATACAGATAGAAACAGATGCATTGGAACAGGTCTCAGCAAAAATGCCTGGAACAGAATTAAGTAATTGACTTGAGATTTTAGTTTAAGACAGAAGTGTCCATACACAAACACACCCAGCCTCACATACAAAAAAAAGAATGGGTTTTTTGCTTATTGCTTTATTACAGTAAACATAATCTGCATTTTCCATATATGTGCAAACCTGTAAGCTATAATTTATTTCCTGGTTCGTGGTTAAAGCTTTTAGGCAAGAAGACATCTTTTAAGAAGACGTCTTTTGCTTGAGTGAGGCATACTAAATTCATCTTGTCTCACATATATTTTAATTTGTGCAAAGACCTGAGAGACATTATTTGTCTTTAATGAATTTCATGTTTGTAACAAGAGGCCCTTGGGCCTTATAGATCACTTGCGTATCATGTAACAACTTTCTAATATTTGAATTTAGTTCGTGTTTTAAACCAGAGGCCATGAAACTCACAATTTTGAGAGAGGCACCATTGCTTATCATAACTATACAGTTAGTATGCTTACCTTGGTTTCTGAATACCCAGAGGTAGATATAGTAACAAAGAGAAAATGCATTTCACTTTATAACACGTTGTGCACCAAAACCCACAGGAACCACTGACCCTGGGGTCACATATCTTAAAATTTTGGAAATTTTATCAAAGATTTTATTTCGTCATAAATGCTTGATTAATACCAAAGAACAGATTTCAAAGCATTAATTTATTTTCAGAATATGTAACAACCACCACCCAGTCCCTGACCAAGGGGCCCTGAAATTGGCCATTTTGGAGGAGGTACCTTTCTTCATCATAAATATGTACATGTACTTAGATCATTGGCATAATACCCAGGAACAAAGGTAAATATTTTCAAAGAAATAATGCATTTTCACTATATATAATTATTAGAGCCCTACCTTAACACCAGAGACCCTGACCCAAGGGCCCTGAAATTCACAATTTTAGAAGAGGTATCCTTCCCCAACATAAGTATGTAAATAGTTCATTGGTTTAATACCCAGGAGCAGAGAAATTTTTTAAAGAATTTATGCATTTTCACTATATATTCAATAAAGCCCAACCCTACTACCAGAACCCCTGACCCTGGGACCATATGAAATTCACAATTTTGGAAGAGGCAGCCTTATTCAACATAACTATGTACTTGGTTAGTTTATTTAATACTCAGGAGCAGATAAGAAGATTTTAAAAGAATTATACACTGTAGTAATTTCACTATATTATCATTAGAGCCCTATCCTAACACCAGAACCCCTAACCCAGGGGCCATGAATTTCATAATTTGGAACAGACTCATCATAACTATTTACTTAATAAGTTTGTTTAATATCCGGGAAAAGAGAAGAAATTTTTCAAAGATATATTGCATTTTCACCATATAATATATAGAGCCTCTTCCTAACAAAGAACACCTGTCCATGGGGCCATGAAATTCACAATTTTGAAAGAGGCAGTCTTATTAAACATAATTATGATTTATGAACTTGGTTATTTTTTTCATGCCCAGGAATAGAGAAGATTTTCAAAGAAAAAATGCATTTCACTACATAATCTGTATATCCCCGCCCTAGCACGAGAAGCCCTGACCCCGGGGCTATAAAATTTTACTCAGGTGACCTAAAAATACAGGGGTGGTGGGGCACAACCCCTAAAATCCCCCAGTATACTTTAAACGTTTTACATTTGACTGTGTATTCTTTTCAGCGCTTTTGGCGGAAAGACACTTATGCTAATTCAAGTACAACGCTAAATGTTTTGTACTTATATACGTAAATAAGAACTATTGGAAATGCGCTAAATCAAATCCACGCTAACTTGCTCAAAATCCAATTTCCACTAAATATCGTACAGCTAAACATAATACATTTACAGTATTTACGCATGAAACCTCTATCAACTGGCAATTGCACTCGGAAAATTCTGTACGCTTATGACAATTTTTAAAAACAACTTAAGCGTATTGTAGCACAAGCTAAAGGTAGTTTTAAGAAAAAATAGCGCTGTTCAAATGCTTTTTTTTCGAAACGCGATATAAATGTGTTACAGAATACTAGTATTTGAATCGATTGAATTTGTTGAGCGTATTTTTGACTGAATACTAGTACTGGGAATAAGATCTATTTTTAGAAAGAGATAAGACATACCTATTATCATGAAATTTTTGTGGGTTATGCTATATGTGTTATTTCTTAATTTTTTTTCTTTATAATGCAGTTTTGTTAATTTTCTAAAAAGAAGTTTCAATAAACATCTGGCACTTTTCATGCTGATGATTTTTCTGTGTTTGTTTGCCAAAGAAATATTTACTATTTTTCTCAAATTCAAAAGTGATGGTATCAGTGAAATTAAATTTGACCGTTTTATAATAAAGGCATGGTCAGGTCAAGGTCATTACCTTTTTCCTGGACATTAATAATAATTATATATTAAGTGATTCCTATTTGTATTTCAAAAGATTGAATTTTTCTTTTTGCATTAAAAATATACTACCATAAAGGGCTTATAAGATGATATTACCAAATTGACATAAATAATTTAACTACAATATATATTGGCTAATCCTAATGTTCTACTTTTCTTAAATTTTAGTAAATAAGTAATGATCTTTTAGTTATTTTTATATGCTTCCTATATTTGAATTTCACATATGGTAAATTTGTCAAATAATGATACTAAATGATACAAAAACAAAAGTTTTGATAGTTTACTAAGAGACAAAAAATACTTTTTACGGATTTTGGGCTCAAATCTATATTATATTTAGATATAAAGCTTATAAAAGCTAGCATAATTCTAATAAGTTTGAAAAATCATATTTATTTGATATATTTCGGAACTTTAGTTCCTTATTAATTAATTAAACTTACATTTGAAATTTTTTTCAAGTCTTTGATTGTGTAAAAATTATAACCATATGTAAATTAATTGCTCTATAATATTTTTGAGAGGCCAAAAATATAGTCCCTGCTTGTTTTCAAACGCGGCTTGCCATTTCTACTTAAAGTTGTACAATTGTGATGAGGAAAGAAAAATATGGTCTTTTAAATATCTTAAACTTAAATATATACGACATATAAGCAAATGTACTTTGAATATTTCATCTAGTCAGAAACCAAGAAAGAATCTTACCTTAAGTTTTCTTATACATTGTTTATGATTATGTCAATAAGTCAAAAATTGTTAATTGTAATAATTTAATTTGAAAGAACATTTCGCCTCGCCCCAATTCTGCTTATATGGATGGCTACTTACCTCCAATAAAGCATACGAATGATGCAGCGAATAAATAGCAAATACTTTTGCGTGTCATCATGGCGGCAACAAAAATAAAATCTTACATAATGTAGCCTTTTATACCTGTAAAATTCAGACCCAAAGATAAGATAAGTTTCAACCTCTCAATATCCTAAGTACTTCAGAACTTCAGACAAGGAGCATTTACAAAGATAGAATTCTGTTCTGGGTAGCCAAAATGATGGGTCAAAATCTGTAGCTTTTAAATTTTATTATATTTTTTTAAAAATCTGCCTAAATAGCTATAGAGGGTGGTGATTCATATGAAAGCTTATCAGTGGAACTATTTCAACTTTAATGTTGGGGTTTAAGAAAATACTTCTGTTATTAGTCCCCTACCGGTTTTGCTAAACGCTTGGCAGAAGGATAAAACGTACGCTCAACTAGGATCGAGGGTCCCTCGCAAATACTTCGTCATTTTGCTTAGTAATAAAACATTTTAGGAGCTCTTCAGGCATTAAAGGCACAAAAGTAAATTCATCGATATCAATACGAGACCTCAGGTCACCTTATATATGTTATATACAGCTCAACGCACTTTTTAAGCTCACATGGTTTTTCACACAGTTGTTACGTCACGTTGTTATTATGCAAAATTGTGTAACGAGACATCAAAATATTTTGAAAAGTGTTTTTTAACTTACATTTAAGTTTTATATATAACAAATTTAAAACATAATTCACATATGAATATTGGACTTTTACGAGAGGCACTTACTTTTACAGTTGACCGTTTACTTGGACATTCACATCTACGGAGGTACAGAATTGATAATGAAAAAGCAAACCTTTCTGGTGGTCGTGATAATGGTGTTAGGGGCATTTGTATGTGAAGGCCTGGATTTGATGGTAGGATGGTTGTCGTTTTCTTCAAGGACAACTTATCTGTGCTTTGAAATAACCCGTTTTTTTAGTTGACTTAAATGTTCAGCTAAATTATTATATCGTAAAACAGCTTCCATAGACTGTTTTAGTGTAAGAGTAATTCGTCAACCGTAAAAGTCAGCGCTTCTCGTAAAAGTCCATTGGTAGGATTTCGATTTACACTTGGCTGGTGGATTGTAATAGTTCCCAAATGGTTTTTAGTGATTTCTCGTCAAATGTGGCCGTCTATGTAACCGTTCTTTTTAAAACAGTTTTTGCTTTGCACTGACTTAAAAATACATATCAGGGATATGTCTCGTTTAAAAGGAGGATAATGTTCATTCTAATGCAAATTGAATGTGACCTTAAATTGTGCAAAAAACCATATGAGCTTAGAAAGTGCGTTGAGCTGTATTAATTGAATTTTATTTAGAGCAGTTTTCTTTGTCTTACGCTAAAATATTATATATATATATATATATATATATATATATATATATATATATATATATATATATATATATATATATATATATATATATATATATATATATATATATATATATATATATAATATATATATATATATATAGGGATGTCAACGAGTACCCGGTTAACCGGGTACTCGATAACGTCCGAGTATCGAATACTAAAATCGGTACTCGGTTACTCGGATGTATATTTTTGAATATTTCTAAGCTTATTTATTAATGGATTAAACAATCTGTTTTAAAACGTAAAAAAATACTTATTGCATTTGTACATACAGTAATTAGGGTTTCCTACTCCACTAAATGACCGTTATCGCCCGTGGCAGTGTTTATACAGTAATTATCGTGACCAAGCACCTGTTACCTGGCTTTTCTCACCTTCGGCTGTCTTCTACCCTTATTTTTTGATTATCTTTAATTATTTGTTTTCACTGAACATCGTTTAAGGTCTGTTATGATTAAATAAATTAGATATTTTTGTCAATTCTCCGAGAAGCCGTAAGTTCTCGGGAAAAGAGACAGATGATATTACACGCACGACTGTTGATATGTTTGTGTTTGATTACATGCCAATACGTGTACAAATAGTTGAAGGCAAAGGCTTTGAAAAACTGATGTCCATCGTTGCACCAAACTACAAAATACCGTCCCGTGATACTATATAATCTAAGATCGAAAAGTATACGAAAATCGTAAATCGGCTCTGTCAGAACTTGGTCAAGTTTAAGTCAAACTGTACGACTGATATATACCTTGACGTCAAATGAACAAAGAGTTACATATTACAATTACGGAGTAGCTAGATTATTTTTTTTAAACAAAAACACCATGAACCACTCATATTTTATTTCTTGTGTTTATCTGATAAAAAAATTGAACTTAGATAAATGTATTAAATTTAGTTCTCAACATTGTTACAACAGAAATGCATTTACGTGTAAACCTCCTATCAGAGCATGTGGTTTTATATCTACAAGAGTTTACAATGTTTTACATTCATCAATTTACTTTTTCATATTTGTTTACACTTTTCACCGAGTACCCGGGTACTCGATCGGAAAAACGTTCGAGTAACCGAGTATTAAAAATTGACCGATTTGACATCCCTAAAATATATATATATATATATATATATATATATATATATATATATATATATATATATATATATATATATATATATATATATATATATATTATTCAAGATGTCCTTGGTATAGGTATGAACATATAGAAAAATAATCCAGAATTTAGAAAAGATGATCACATTTTATTCCAAAGCGCTTTCGCCAATCGGCTCTTCAGTGGATTTTTAATAACAATAGCAACATGACATGATAACGTCGTTATTATGACGTCATAATTAAAGGACAACGTTAAAATTTGGCGCAAAAAATGTCCGTAGAAAGCGCCAAAATAAATAGACTTGACACTGTAAATGATACATATTTACACAATAATAATCAATTATTAATAATTAATAAATTTTAAAAATTTTAAAAACAATATTTACAGTCATTGATTAAATCAGAACATTTATCTGTTTATCTGTTTAGTTTAGGCTTAAATTTATCAATGAAATATTGTTCTTTGGCCCGCCGTAACTGTTCATTTTCCTCAGTAACTTTATAAAACGGAAAGATACTAAAACGTCCTTTACCGCATTGTTCAAAATGTTCGCTGCACGGAGTATTTCTTACGGAAGGGTCCCTTATCTGCTGTTTGTGTACTCTAACACGGTCGGATATTTTATTTCCTGTTTGACCAATGTAATTTTCTCCGCAACCACGGCAAGTCATGCAATATATGACGTTCTTGGTTTTGCAGTTCATATTATGTTGAACTTTAAAATCTATTCCTGTTTTGAATGTGAATGATTCTCCAATTTGTATAAAATCGCAAGTTCCACGGCGTGGATCATCACATTTGGAAACTGTAAATATTTCCTTTGTAGAGGTGAATTTGGCTTTGGTGAGGATTTTTTTCAAATTTGGCGGTTGTCTTCTACTGTAAATCAAATTCTTCTCCGCAATAAGGTCGTTCAGATTTTTTGATTGTTGAAGTATGGGCAGGCACTGTTTCGTTGTGTTGAAGATGTTGTGATTTTTTGGATTATAAGTGACAACGAATGGAATTTCTGTGTGCATATTATCGGATTCATTCTTTCTGTTCACTTTCCGAAGTTCTGTAATTGGGATTGCTTCGGCTTTTCTTATCGCTTCGGCTATAAGATTTTTTGGATATTTTTGGCGGCGTAGAAAAACACTCAATTCTTCTAGTCTTTTTGTCCGACGTTTTTCGTCCGTAACTATTGTACATATTCTTCTTGCCAAATTAAATGGTATATTCCGCTTCGTATGTGAAGGGTGGCAGGAATTAAAAAGAAGATACTGGTGACTGTCAGTTTCCTTGTAGAATAAATCTGTGGAAATGTTGGTGTTTTCCTTTATTATAAGTATATCCAAAAAGGGAAGTTCTCTTTGACTGGTTTCGATAGTAAATTTGATATTTCCGTGTAATCCATTAAGTAAAGTGTGAAATTCCTTTAATTCTCTTTCAGATTTGTCCCAAAAAATAAAACAATCGTCTAGATAACGTTTCCATTGATGTCTTATATAATTGGAGAATTTCGATCCGAAAACTTTTTCGGTTTCAGTGTACATCTTTTCTTCAAGGAATCCTAATACTAGCGTAGCTTAAGTTGGGGCTACCTTTGTGCCCATTGCGGTACCTTTTACTTGTAAAAAGTACCTGTTGTTAAAAAAGAAATTGTTATTTTCCAGAACCAGTTGCAATCCTTCTAATATAAAATCCTTGGTAAATCTAGGGTCTATCTGGTTTTCATGTTTATCTACCCAGAATGATATTCTGAAACCTCTTTGTCAGCTAGTACCAAGTTTCATCCGTGACGATATGGACTTTCTTCAACACATCCCTAAGAAAGTTGAGGAAAAAACCATTTTGGTAAGCTTTGATGTGACTAGCCTGTATACAAATATACCACACACCTTGGGACTAGAGGCAATATATATATATATATATATATATATATATATATATATATATATATATATATATATATATATATATATATATATATATATATATATATATATATATATATATATATATATATATATATATATATATATATATATATATATATATATATATATATATATATATATATATATATATATATATTAGCAGAAACGTGAAAGAAATTAGGGAGACGAGTAGTCACCTTATATTTTACATCATTAGAGGGATCTTACATTTTGAATTAATAGGGGAGTCATAAGAAACCTTTTATTGCACATCATTAGGGGGACCAGAGGTCACCTTATATTGTACATCAGTAGGGAGACCAGAGGACACCTTATATTATCCGTCAGCAGGGGGACCAGAGGTCACCTTATATTGTACATTATTAGGGGGACCAGAGGACACCTTATATTTTACATCAGTAGGGGGACCAGACACCTTATATTGTACATCAATAAGGGGACAAGAGGACACCTTATATTGTACATCCTTAGGGGGCCACAGGGCACCTTATATCGTACATCAGTGGGGGGAGGGGCAACAGGAAGACACGTTATGTTTTACATTAGTTAGGGGGACCAGAGGTTACCGTCTGTTGTACATCAGTGGGGGGACCAGAGGTCACCTTAATTTGTACATCAGTAAGGGGGACCAGAGGTCACCTTATATTTTACATCAATAGGGGGACCAGAGGGCACCTTATATTTTACATCAGTTAGGGGGCAAGAGGTCACCTTATATTATACATCATTAAAACTAATGATCACACTATTTTGAACAACAATGAAGATACCTGAAGACACGTTATATTTTACATCAACAGGGAGACCAGAGGTCACCGAATATTATAAAAGTAGTAGGGAGACCAGGAGTAACCTTAACCTCAACCATTTGCTACAAAACTTTGGCATAAAGCATGTATTAGTGAAGGGGGATTTTTTTAAAATCGTGGTCCCTGCCCTCCACCCCCTGGGGCCAGAGGGTTGGGGCAAAACCACTTCAATTGATGCAATCTTTAAAAACCTTCTTTACTCATTGATATCAAGCCGTAAAACTGATGGCATAATTGTCATAAGTATTGACTTCTCTACCAAAATTGTGAAATTTATTGTCCCATGATCAGGGGCTCAGGGGTTAGAACGGGGCAATAAAGATTATATAGTGAAATGCATTTACCGGTATTCTTTGAAAATCTCCTCTGCTCCTGGATATTAAACAAACTAACTATATGCTTAGCTATGATGAGGAAGGGTGTCTTCGAAGTTTTGAAGTTTCACGTTTTAAAGTTTTGAAATTCATGACCCAAGGGTCAGGGCTTCTAGTGTTAAGGTGGGGCTATATATAAATTGTTAAGTTAAATACATAATTTTTTTTTAAAAAATCTCCTTCTCTGCTACTGGGTATTAATTAAACTAACTACATACAGTTATGATGAGCAATGGAGCCTTTTCCTGAATTATAAATTTAAGGCCCCTGGCCCTGGCAATGGGTACTATTGAGGGATGAAGGCTCTAATTAACTGTAACTGAATTAATGCTTTGAAAGTGTTCTTTGGTATTAACCAAATTTTTTTATGGGCAAGGGTGCCTTTTCCAAAATTGTGAAATGTATGAACCCAGGATGAGGTTTTTTGTGGTGAAGGGGCACTACTAATTATTGGCAATTATTACTGATTATTTGAAATGCACTTTTTTGTTTCCCTACGCTCTCTATGGGTATTAGGTAGCCAAACTAAGCATGCTAAGTATGTAGTTATGATAAGCAATGGTGCTTTGTTCAAAATTGCGAATGTCATGGCCTCTGGTTCAAAGAGCGAACCAAATTCAATTGTTGTAAAGTTTTTATTTATTATGATGTTCAGATGAACCTATGGGCCTCTTGTCGTGTTCTCATAAGAGAACCTCTGGTATCTCGTTAATAACATTTTATCTGTAACCTCTGGACCACCCTTATTTTCTTTTGAGATGTCTCTTGGTTAAAACGAGTCTAGAATCGTAGATGCCTTATTTCGGCATTCATATAAATTTTATTTTATGTCTGGTTTCCTTAAAAATGTACAATAACAGGTACCATTGGTCTTCCTATTTATGTACAATATAAGATGACCTCTGGTCCCCCTAATGACGTACAGTATAAGGTGACAAGTCTGCCCCTCCTCTCTTGTGTTGTAAAATATAAGGCGACCTTTGGTCCCATTAATGATCTACAACATAGGGTGACATCTGGCCTACTTTAATTTTGATATATAAGGTGACCTCTGCGTCCCCTACTGATGTACAATATAATCTGACGTCTGGTCTTGTACAGTATAAGGTGACATCCTCCCTTCACCCTTGTGTTGTACAATATAAAGGTGACCTCTACTCTCCATATTAAAATAAAATATAATTAGGTCAATAATATCGGAAGTAGCATCATGCTACCGGAAGTAGAGAATTGAATTTCAGCATTGCTGTTTAAAGCAATAAAAATGTTTCACTATTTATAAATTATTTGAATAATTTAGCTAATTTACAATTACATTTTCCTTCTCATACAGCAGAAAAAACTCATTGATTTTCAAATGCTAGTAGGATAATGATTTTAAGTAAGTCAATGCTAGTTCTATCCTATGCTTGCTGCTGCTGATCCTGGTTATGCAGTTTTTTGAATGCTGATCCTGATGCAACCTATGCTTATTATCCTTATGCTGATGCTGATTAATGTACCAAAATTAGTTCCTTGTACCTTACAATATAAGGTAACATTTGGTACCCCTAATAATGTACATATAAGGTGACTTCTGGCACCTTAATGATGTACAATATAAGTTGACCTTTGGTATCCCTAATAATGTACATACATGTATAAGGTGACCTCTGGTACCTTAATGATGTACAATATAGGGTTACCCTGGTCTCCCTATTGATGTATACATAAGGTGACCTCTACATCTTGTCCCCCAATTGGACAGTATAAGGTGACCTCTGGTTCCCTCTATTTTCATACACATATGATGATCTCAGGTCCCCCTATGATGTACAGTATAAGGTAACCTCTGGTCCCTCTAATGATGTTCAATATAAGGTTACCTATGGTCCCCCTACTGTTGCACAATATAAGATGCCCTCTGGTCCCCCTACTGATGTGCAATATAAGGTGACCTCTGGTCCCCTTAATGTTGTACATATAAGATGACCTTTGTCCCCTAATGATGTACAACATAAAGTGACTTCTGGTCTCCCTACTGATGTACAAAATAATGTGCCCTCTTGACCCCCTAATGATGTAGAACAGAAGGTGACATTTGGTCTCCCTTTTGATGTACATATAAGGTGACCTCTGGTCCCCCTAATGATGTACACTTAAGGTGACCTCTGGTCCCCTACTGGTGTACATATAAGGTGACCTCTGGACCACCTGCTAATGTACAATTTAAGGTGACCTCTGGTCCCCCTAAAGATGTACAATTAAGACGACCTATGGCCCCCATACTGATGTACAATATAAGGTGACTTCTGGTCCCCCTACTGATGTGTAATATAAGGTGACATCTAGTCCCCCTACTGATGTACAATATAAGATGCCCTCTGGTCCCCCTACTGATGTACAATATAAGGTGACCTCTGGTACCCTATTGATGTACATATAACGTGACCTCTGGACCTCCTATTGATGTACAATTGAAGGTGACCTCTGGTCCCTACTAATGATACAATATACGGTGACTTCTGGTCATATAAACTTTTTGTTACCTATGTTATCCGCATAAAGATTCTGGAAACAAACAGAAGCCTTATATTGCACATCAATAATGATATCATAGCTCACAAATTGTAGTATATGAATTAGAAAAGGTAACTTATGTTGTACATTATTACGATGTCACTGAAACTTATAAGTAGGTGATAATTTCAAAGTCGTGGTATGTGTAGAATTATTTTTCAAATCCACTCCAAAAAACGATGCGACCCTAATTTTTGACAGGGAAAAAAAGTGAACAGTTTCTCCGAATTCTCTGAATGTATTACTTGGAAATTGAAGGATTAGTCAACTTTCTTGTCTTCAAATACAGTAAACATATACTCGTATGTATCCAAAAAGTAAATCACATTTTCAAAATTTTTTATTTTTTTTTTTAAATTCCATTGAAAGGGGAGTAGAGATCTGCGAATGCAGAGACTGGATGTCGTTTACTCTGAGTCGCTTACTATGAGTAAGGAGATCAGAGGTTAGACACTGTGTTAAATAGATACTATAACCTTACATGGAATAATAAAATCACAGTGGATACCACAGGTCACACAACATAATCCATAGCTGCTAAACTCTTATATATAATGTATCATAATATTGCAGTTCATGTTTTTTACACACACCCCTTACTAGTATCTTTCTAATACTCATCAGATGGTTATTCCTTTGACAAAAATAAATTTTCTGGGGTTTTTACACTGTAAAGGCTTCAAAGTAGTACGCTATATTCTATTTTCACTTTACGTATACAACGCACTATATTTTGTAGCGGAGTAAACAGGCCTGATAGTCGTGAATTGAGCAGGGGGCCTAAGGTCGTAGTTGAGCGTATGTTTTATCCTTCTACAAACGCTTGTAGAAACTAATATCGAGTTGATTTTTGTTATGTGATTGTATCTTGTCTTGTCATATCTTGTCATTGAATTTAATTCAAAAGTTTGCATTTGGTTCCGCTTAATCATTTTGGCTGAATAGTGGTCATTGTAATTTTTAAGGAAAGTGAAGGAATTGGTATTTACTTACTAGTGATGCAACATGATAGAGTCAGGAAAGCCAAAGAAGCTAGTAGGATTTATTCATTTATGTTAATTTTATATTAATGGTCCAGATGCTACATATCTTTAATGTTATAGTTTCCTATAATCTTATCAGAAGTCAAATGAAGAAAGAAATTCTTAGTTTCTTGTAGATGAAGAGTAAGATTTCGGAATTTCGGTTTTCATCCTTATAGCCATATGGGTAAAAAATCAAAGTACTCAGAAGTACAGAGAGCCGGGCTTATTTACAGAGTTGAATGGATTTCTTACATGAATCACGTTTATATTCTGATGAAAAAAATTATTTTAAAACTATAATAAATGATAAGACACTGACAGTGAGTTTTTCAATCCTAATACCACGGTCCGATTTTGTCAGAATCAGAATTAATCTGGTACCGCAGCTGAATGTAAACAAACAAGCCAGTCTGGTTCCCTCTCCTGCTTTACCTCGTATGTGTCGAGAACTATGGTAACACTGATTATCAAAAATCCTTACGCTAATGAACTATGTTATTTGACTTATGAAGTTTTCAAAGTCATTACTACTAATGTTTATTTTATATAGATAAAACTTCATTTTATTTTTGTTGCTTTATTTAGCGTTTGTATTATCTCAAAAGCGGTTGAAAGTAAGATCTATATTTTTGCACGTAACTTTAAAATGGCGACTATGGGGTCAACATCCTGCCTTGAACAGGATCACATAAGCCGGCAATTGCTCTTTGAGCAATAAACCCGGCTAAAAATATAGTAGTTTCTTTCTACATTTAACCAAACATTTTTTCCTGGAGACGACTGGGGTTCAAAAACGATTTTTTTTCTGCAGAAACCTAGAACCCCGAATTCCTCTTACATTTTTGCAGCAACCAACTCAACCATATGATTGGGAGCGTCCCGTAGATGTGCATAAGATTTCAGCTTTTTGATTTTGATTTTTTTTTTCAAGTCCAAACACCTAGTTTCTGCAGACAGACTATGATAACAACCTATTTTTTTAAAGAAACCAATAAATACATTTGTGTGTATTGTATTCCGTTTAATATCTTATTTCATGATTAGGAAGAACTTCAAGAAAAGACAGTAAAACACCAAAAAATTGGAAGCAAATAGATTAAAAGATACATTTCATTGGAAAAGTCAAAATCACAAGTGTTATTTTGCACACAAAGATTTGTCCATTTAGCGAAGTTCTCACCTCCATCCTAGTCACTGTTTATTTTGGTCCTTGCAAATGATAAACTTGTGTGTGTGGTCGTAAAAATAGGACCACCATCTTCTCAGTGTATTGCTCTTCACAGGGTAATCTTTGCAGTATCTGCCGTACACGTTGAATTTGATGTCAATATCATTCACACCCGGAACAAACCACCCAGACCATTGCCCACCGGACCATCTGATTTGGTACGCCACGATCCTCCCTCGGAGATAGAATTGGTCCAAATTTCGGCTCAGATCAGCGTGCCACCCACATTCTTTGCGTCCAACTCTTCCGCGGATGACTTCTTTACAGACTGGCTGGGTATGGGTGTTGTGTTTCACCAGATCACTGCTGTCAACCAAGACCACCAAACCGAACACCACCACAGCAAACAACTTCAACATGTTTTGGTCTAGCTTTTCTGGATTGCTTTTTCGCTAAAAAAAATTTAAATCAGTACACACCTTACTTTCTGTAGATGAACTAAGATTTTGAAACCATTGCATTGCCATTTCATAGAACTCAATTCTGGAAAGTCCCGGAGAGCCATAAAACAACAGCTGTAAGTTTTATAACACTAGCTCTTTTTTCAAGTGTGATGTTTGTTTGTATAAGACAAAACAAGGGGTGATCAAAAAAGTTCGCGAAGTAATTGAATTACATGTATTTCTATAAAAAAAAAAAATAAAATTAGGTTTCATCATTCTGATTTTTTAAAGTTGTCCTCTCTAATTTTAATGCATATACCGGTATATCTGCCAATGTGGATGACGTACAGTACCGACCGAACACAACCTAACAGATAGCGAACCCGGAGCGGACCCCGGGTTCGCTCTCTGGGTCTGCTCCGGGTTCGCTTGGGGTCAGCTAGGGCTGACCCTGAGCGAACCCGGAGCGGACCCCAAGCGAACCCGTAGCGGACCCCGAGCGAACCCGAAGCGGACCCAGAGAGCGAACCCCAAATTCAGTAGCGGTCCCAGAGAGCGAACGCGGGTTCGGTATTTCTTTACAGAGCTGTCAATCAGGATTAGCAATTAACCAATCAGCGCATCAACCAATCAAAATAGCATATGATCTGTCGATTTGGATATAAGAACGAACGTGTTGATTTAATTCGATATAAATCCAAATACTGATCATACAAGCAAAACGTGTGAATGTGCAGTGTAAATCTACTTTGATAATTAAAATGTAATTTAATATTTATTTATTTTAATTCTCCGGATTGTATTTTATATTTATTTTCTTTTTTTTATTAATTCAATTAATTATTTATATGTTTTGATTTTTTACATTGAATTTTCTATGAATATTTACGTTTTTATTTTCTTTAGTTTTTTATACCAGTATTTAAAGTTCATTTGGTAAATAAATTGGGTAAATACATCAGCCAATGCATAAAAATTGAAATCAATTGATATTACAATTTTTACTGACAAAAAGGGAGAAAAGAAATATTAAAGAAAGAAATCCGGACTGCTACGTGCATGAAATACGTCTGGTCTATCGAGGTACACTTAAAGGAGTGCGAATTCCATAATTGAACGAATTAATTACGCAAATTAATCACGACATTTAGTAAATCGTACAATGTTTCATTCTCTCAAACTCAAAATTTGGCGTAACTATACTTGACAAAGAATAATCAGAGAAAATGTGATATAGAAGGGATATTTTGACATATGAATATGATCTATTATAAATTTGAAATGTTTTAGGACTAAGTATTCGGAAAAAATAATTGATAAAGGCGTAAGCAGTACATAGTTATGTGGGTTGTTCGAGAGTTGGTACATTTTGAACACAAACTAACTGTCGAGTTACACTTAATTGAAAGAATAATCTTGTTAAGTATCATCGGGAATTGGGTCTAATTCACGTTCATTCTGGTGAAGTCATTCAGTTTGTTATTACCATTAGGACGGGATGACTTTATCTGTACATCCAGAATGAAGATTTTCATATACACGCATTAAGATTAAGAATATCAACAATTTAGATGTAAATCTTGAATAATTTAATGTAATACGTAACTTGAGAAATCATAAATAAAAATATTAAATAATTATATTTTTTAAAAGACCATGTGTGTGTGAAATAGTGTCATATATTGATATATTCTTGTCGGGTCGGGAGAACAATTATTATTTGCCTTTTTCTTCATTCTGATAAAAATCATACTCGCTCCAAAATTCGGTGCAATTTTTTTTTAGAAAATGTCCGGTAAATATTTATTACGAACTTTAAATGTGTAACTACTATAAATGAAATCTAAATATATCAGATGTACAAAAGGTACGTTACATGTAATTTAAAGACGATTTAGCAAAACGTAAGGAATAACAAATGTATTTTTAAACTTATATATAAAGCATGAATTCAAAAGGTATTCAGTTTAGATTTCTTTCATCAGTTTCACTTGTACACCATTCGATACACTGAAAATCAATTCAACACACTTCTTCCTCTTTTTTTTTTGTTTTCTCGTTATGACATAAGAAAAATAGATGCCTTATAACTCACTGTTGCATTGTAATTTAGTTTGAATTTCTCGGGATCGAGAAATGAAGGAAATCAATTTTTCATGTACATTTAAATCTACGCGCAGTACAGTTAAGGCAACGTTTTCTATAAAAAGTCACCGAAAACGATACAATATTAATGTTTAAACATTTTATTTTTCAGTAAGACACTCTAGTTAAAATAGCTTTATGTTATCTTGAAGAGTATGTCCATTGCTATTCATCTCGGAATTTTTTTTGATCATGTGACCCTCTAAAGTCACGTGGGCTCCGATTTTAGGTCAACAAATGAAATGTTAAATTTAACCAAAAAGTTCAAGGGCAAGGCAAACAAACAAATAACTGCACAATGTTTTAAATTGTCCATTTGTATCTATACTTTCACAAAAGTGATGCTCATTCAGTTGGTTTTCCGATACATTTAAGTTATTCACCTAAAACACTCAGTAGTATATGAAAAATAGGGTATTTTCCTAATATCATCGGAAATTATAAATTTACCTAAAGGATTACAAAGAAATGAGCATCACTTTTTGAAAACTATAAAGTAAAATGAATAATTTAAAATAAAAACCTACTTATTAAATTGTCGCCTTGCCCTTGAACTTTTTGATTAAAAATTGACAACTTGGTACAGTCAGTCTAAATATAGTTTTCAAACGCATCGTTGACCCAGCATGGGAGATAACTCTTTAGTACTTGAAAAAGTTTGTTTACCTCGTAGATTTCAACTAGGCTTATACTTGTAGACTGCGCTGGGATCTTTTTACTAAATCAAACAGTAGGCATAAAACACTGGATTTTACTCTCTATTTTGTGACTTCGTTCTCTATACAATGTATGAATTATGTATGTTATACGACGTCTTTCAGTCCTTCCGCATTTCCTCGAATATGTATAAACACATATGCAACTACGTGTAACGTTTGCCGCAGCATGTTATTTAAAACGCCGATTGTTAATAAAAATAGGAATATTCAAATAGAATAGTCAATTGAAAGCCTCCATCAATAATTGATTCGATAAATTTAATATACCTTTCTGTCACTGCTGTACAAATGGTACATGTACACGTATGTACAAATATTTTTTTTTCGCATACAAGATTCTATCATGGCTTTCTTTCAAACCTTCAACTCCTATGTGAATTAAGTTGTACGTTTTAAGAAGAAAGACTTAGTGGAAATCATAAATATTCCTGTATTTGTTAAAGGGACTACCATATTTTTCCAAAAGAGGGGGGGGGGCAGATTTCAAAAATGTTGAAAATATGTCCCACACTGGATAAAAAAATAAATAATCTGCCCCAGACCAGTGTTAACCCTCCTGTAAATAATTTTTTTAGCTTGTCAGACATTTTTCAGTGAAGAGAAAAATAATTAAATCTGTCCTTCATCTTATCAGAAATAAATATTAGTAGACCTGTCCTTCATTGACATGAAAAGACATAAAAAAATGATGACCTGGAACCCCCCCCCCCCTCTCTTTAGAATAAAATGGTGGTCCCCTTTCCTGTTTTGAATCAATTAGGGGAGCCTTCAATCTCCTTTTCAGTTACTATTATTAAGAAAAACAAATTAACACAATGTACATGCTGGAAATAAAATCTTGATGGACATTGACACCCACCACACAAATACATATATGTAAGATTATCAAATATTAATAGCCTTTTCAACACCTGTACAGTGAGTACATGTACATGTATATGAAAGAATCAAATCATTTTTTATGAAGAATTTTTATTTAATAAACAGCTTTTCAAATTAAGATAGACTGTACAAGGAATACTGAGCATCTGCAAATCATTTCCATCACTTCATGTTCTTGTGGATGAAATCAATTCTGAAAATACATGTATGAGAAAATCAGGACATTCTTGTAGTAACATACTATTATTGAAAGTAAATTGGTGTTTAAAATTGAATTTAATTTAGAACAATGCATGGAAACATGCACAAACATTGGATGCATTATTAAATATTTGCAATTCTATTCTTATATTTCATTGTTTGCCAGGAATATTGCATGTTAATTTCAATTGGTTTATAGATTATATGGAGAATACCATTTTCCTTACATGATGGATTAACTTGCTGCCTGAATGAATCCATTGGTCCAATTCTTTAGGAATAGCTGCAACACATAATATATATGATATTGCTATGAGATTACTAAAATACATTGTATAATAAAATCACATTACATTTGACAAAACAATTCATGATATACTGTATGTTGTACATAGTAAATTTATGAAATTCATATTAAAAAATAAATGGAAACAAAGTTGTATTACAAAACTTTTCTGGGAAATTAAAACCTCTGACATTTATAAGAGCAATTAATTAGAATATGAAAAAAACATTCTTTCGTCTTTACAAAATTAAAAATAAATATAACACATGAATGGTTTTAAAAAATGTGAAATGCTTTATAAGTGTACATACCCTGTGGAGAAATGGGTGCATTTTGTATTTATTCATTCTTCAAGCCTGGAACTCTTGACTGCTACAATTATAAAAGTATGTAGGCCTATCATATAATTAAAAAAAATTATGTATAAATTACAGAAATTACTTGACTTGACATGAAATCAAACTAAAAAAAAATAAATATTTTATTCCCTATTAATTTAGAAATTCTATAAATATAAAACCATTGATCTAAACTGGAGGTTTTTTTTTGTTTTCAACATAATGATACAGATATTTTTTGTTACATTATGTAGCATGTTTGTATGCCAAAAAAGACAACATTACATGTTCAGTAACTCATTGTCAACTTATTGACTGTAACAATAAAATTTCAAATTTAATTTAGTTTAAGTTTGTATTATTGTTGAACCCCCTTATTACACATGTTGTCTCAAAAAAAAAATAAGCTAATCGATCGACTCTATATTTAGTACAATTACATTTTTAAATTTCTAGTAAAAAAAAAGTGAACAACTTTATGTGGGCTGTTGGGAAGGACGGGGGGCGGGGGGGGGGGCGACACACACTGCACTGCATTAGTTTTTCACTGACTGTGATAATGCATCTAAATAAACACGTACACACTCGCGATCGTTTTTTCTTCGATGTTAACAAAAGCATATCTACATGTACATATTGTACATACATGTGCATACATACCTGGGCTGAATTATTAAATGCACTGCAGTGATGGATCTAGGGGGCTAGTGCAGATCGTCTCAGTCTTCCGTTATTTTCTGTAAAAATGTCCTCATATTCTCGTAATAGGGATAAACAATGCCTTGTCTCTCATCTTATCCCTATTTTCTTTAAAGAATGTCTGGTTATTGCATTTAAATCCACTGCATATCTCAGCTGATGTCGCCACGTTTTTAGATGTAAACAACATTCCGTGTCATCGAGTGCAAGCGCTTGGCTGAAGCCGAATGCAGCCAAACGGCACATAAGAAAGAGAATTATTTTAAAAACATGCTTTTCTATGAGGGAGAAAATCACTAATAAATATTTATTCAAACATGGAAATATTGCTGTTTGTTACAAATTCTTGCAAATATCGGTAAATAGTTATTTTGAGCTCTATTTCCTTATAAGGATCAATCAGGGCGGAGCAACTGTCATGACGTCAAACCTCATTATGACCTCATTACCATATTTTTTCCATGGGTTGCCTTAACCTTACTGCGCGTCGAATGTACAGTTGAATTTTAGAAAATTAATCAATGTTCTCCATTATATCACTGTTTAAATGTATAACGTACATGTCCGCATCGTCGCATGAACAACAATGATCGATCCACAATACCATTACTCTATTGGAATATACAAGGGGCGGGGCTTACTGGCGGTGAGATAAAAGCGGGGTCCGCTTCACGCATCAGTGCGTAAAGCGGTCCCAGGAAGCGAACACCGGGTTCGCTCTAGCGGACCCAGAGCTGACCCCAAGCGAACGCGGAGCGAACCCGGAGCGCACCCAAAGCGCACCCGGAGCGGTCCCAAAATTTCTGAAAGCGAACCCGAAGCGGACCCCGAGCGAACCCAGGAAGCGAACCCGGGGTCCGCTCCGGGTTCGCTCTGGTGTTAGGTTGTGTCTGGTCGGTACTGTATGGGCGCCTTCTTTTTGCCATATCTTTTATGTTTAAATTCTAAATAAAGTAAACGAAATTTTAGGAATATGATAATCATTTTATCATTTTCAAGACATTCAACTATTTTGCTAGCTTTAATTTGGCGATTTTTCATAACAAATTGCTCATCTAAGGACACATCTCTTCTCCAGCTTAACTGCTTTCACTGGGCTACAGAACAAAATTATAATTTTAAGCAGTTCCCTTCCTTCACTAAAACGAATCAATCCAATAATTATTAATGATTAAACTTCTGGCAATTTTTTTGTCTTTATAAACCTTGTACAATTATTATATTCTACTCCAAAGGAATTTCCAAACTATACGCTTTCAAAGTCTTTCTTTGCTCGAGTACAACAGAGTCAACCATTTTTGGTAACAAATCACCTACATATTGACGTCATTTTAACATTGTGCCGCCACAAACATGGAGAAAAACATTATAAAACATTTGTTGCTTCACGAACTTTTGAGCACCCCTAGCACTATAACTGATAACTGTGTAGTTTACATGAAATATGTGGAGTTAACGAA
This sequence comes from Saccostrea cuccullata, assembly GCF_032062105.1. Classification (NCBI taxonomy): domain Eukaryota; kingdom Metazoa; phylum Mollusca; class Bivalvia; order Ostreida; family Ostreidae; genus Saccostrea; species Saccostrea cuccullata. The sequence goes on along the minus strand of NW_026931408.1, from coordinate 4,079 downwards.
CAGTATTCAAGCTCAAAATTCCATTAAAGATTACAAAGAAGGAGCAGAGCAAACACGGACCTTTAAACCATCAGAGATAGGATCAGATGCCATGATGGAATAAGCATCCTCTTCCGACCGGTCATACCTCCTTGTCAGGCATGGTCGAGATATACTGGGAAAATCCGTAAACAATTCAGTGTTTAAACAAGCATTATGGGAGTATTTCATAAGCAATGATACATGTCACCTACTGGGTTCCTCTGTTCTCTTTAGGATACCATTCTCTATCCAGAGTTGTCGTTCCTGCTTCGCCCCCACATACACCTCTGCCAACGCTTTTTAATTAAGATTTTAAGATTAAGATTTTAATTTTCATACTTTTAGTTTTATAGTTCTCTAAAAACTTTGAAAATAAGTCGTTTTGAGGGATTATAAATTAAAAATAAATGATGAATTATCATCTTTAACCACAATTACATTCATTAATAATCATTTAATTTCGAATCTTCACTTTGTACAAGAATCAACTAGCGTTGACGAGGTGTAATGAGCGTAGCGGAAGACAACTCTGGATATAGAATGTGGTTGCAGACTACTAAGAGTTTACCCCTATATTTCATTGACCTTTAGGTGAGCTAAAAATGTCACCTTGGTACGTGACCGGGATTGGCCTGTCAAATTAGATGGCAATTTTTTTTAGAATGAGGTCAAAAGGTGTTCAAATTCATTAAGTTTTATTGCATTTGAAAGTGTGTGTGATTATAAAATGCAATATGTTACCTGGCACTTGAAATACAAATAAAACAAATATTCTCTCTTTTTATGGTACTGAGAGGCTTAGCCTTATCGCAACTCCTGAATCTGAATTTTTAAAATTTCCTAAAATTCATTAAAAAAAAAAAAAGGCTGGTGGGAGGGTTTTGAAATAGATAAACAGCTACTAGATAATCTAAACTAGATAGTATTATTAGTACTCTTGTGGGAAATTTTCAATATGTACATTGTATTTTTTTTAAAAGTATCTGTAAGTTTTCGCTCTGACATGAATAGAATAAATTTATTAAATATGTGAATGAATATGGGACATAATTTTTGACTGATGTGATTTTGAACAGGAACATGTAAATAATCAATTAAAGTTGTTAAGAGTTTTATAATAAACGTAATTTAAACTAATTTAAAAACATCATTTCATTTTTGAAAAAGGACAGACAAACAAAGAAACGCCGGCCACTCTTTGATCAGAAAAGCTCATATGACTGTCACAGGGTCAATCGTTTCAGAAAACGCTGGATTCGGTTTTATATGATGTTTTATTGTGGATAACAAAAAAGAAACCTAGAAACATAGAACAAGAGGCCCATGGGCCACATCGCTCACCTGAGAATCTTTTGTCATATTGTTCTTTACCAGATTTCTCCCTTGTAATACATATTGTGGCCCCGCCCTACCCCCTGGGGTCATGATTTGAACAATTTAGAATCTACACTACCCCAGGGTGCTTCCATATCAGTTTCAGTTTTTCTGGCCCAGTGGTTCTTGAGAAGAAGATTTTCAAAGATTTTTTCTATATATTTCTATGTAAAACATTGATACCCCATTGTGGCCCCGCCCTACCCCCGGGGGTCATGATTTGAACAATTTAGAATCTACACTACCCCAGGGTGCTTCCACATGAGTTTCAGCTTTTCTGGCCCAGTGGTTCTTAAGAAGAAGATTTTCAAAGATTTTTCCTATATATTTTTATGTAAAACTTTGATTCACCATTGTGGCCCCGCCCAACCCCAAGGGGTCATGATTTGAACAATTTAGAGTCTACACTACCCCACAATGCTTCCACATGAGTTTCAGCTTTTCTGGCCCAGTGGTTCTTGAAAAGGAGATTTTCAAAGATTTTTCCTATATATTTCTATGTAAAACTTTCATTCCTCATTGTGGCCCCGCCCTACCCTCGGGGGTCATGATTTGAACAATTTAGAATCTACACTACCCCAGGGTGCTTCCACATCAGTTTCAGCTTTTCTGGCCCAGTGGTTCTTGAGAAGTAGATTTTCAAAGATTTTTCCTATATATTTCTATGTAAAACATTGATGCCCCATTGTGGCCCCGCCCTACTCCCGGATGTCATGATTTGAACAATTTAGAATCTACACTACCCCAGGGTGCTTCCACATCAGTTTCAGCTTTTCTGGCCCAGTGGTTCTTGAGAAGAAGATTTTCAAAGATTTTTCCTAAATATTTCTATGTAAAACTTTGATTCACTATTGTGGCCCCGCCCTACCCCCTGGGGTCATGATTTGAACAATTTAGAATCTACACTACCCCAGGGTGCTTCCACATGAGTTTCAGCTTTTCTGGCCCAGTGGTTCTTGAGAAGAAGATTTTTAAAGATTTTTCCTATATATTTCTATGTAAAACTTTGATTCACCATTGTGGCCCCGCCCAACCCCCGAGGGTCATGATTTGAACAATTTAGAATCTACACTATCCCAGGGTGCCTCCACATAAGTTTCAGCCTTATTGGCCCAGTGGTTCTTGAGAAGAAGATTTTTTAATGACCCCACCCTATTTTTGTCTTTTCTTGATTATCTCCCCTTGTGAGGGGACTTGGCCCTTCATTTTAACAATTTAAATTTTCCTTCGGCCAAGAATGCTTTGTACCAAGTTTGGTCAAAATTGGCCCAGTGGTTCTTGAGAAGAAGTCGAAAATGTGAAAAGTTTACAGACGGACGGACAGACAGACAGACAGACAGACGGACAGACGGACGGACGACGGACAAAATGTGATCAGAAAAGCTCACTTGAGCCTTCGGCTCAGGTGAGCTAAAAACACTCTCACAACACTCATACAAAACAGTACACATAGACAAACACGAAACATAAAGACATTTCAACATTTACGAAAAGTAATAATTCAATAAGATGTTCAAACGACTGCCGGTAGATCGTTACATAAATTAAACAAGTAAATGAATTACAAGATAAATGAACATCTTACCAGGCATCCAGTATCAAATAAGAAAATATAATTATATGCTGTACATCGATTGAATCGATCTGTGATAGAATCTATATGATCTGCTGCCGTAAAGGCTGTAGAGCTTGGGGTGGGGATTTGGCGGGTTTCTTACTTTATATAGTGCACGGGTTAGTAAAACATGCATATTAATTAGTATAACGAAATCCATTGGTCCATGGTAGGTCACTGGTCAGTCATACGTAAAGGAAATGCTAAAAATAGAAATTCACCTGTACAAAACAAAACACTCGCACACGGCTCTCACATACCTGCAAAACCGGTTGTATTCGATTGGCTATGCGCGCCAATTGGAATACGCACAAAATATTGCGCAAAGCATCAAAGTAAATATTTAATAATAATTATAATTTAATTACAACTGTGACATGACACTTCAGATCAAATAAGCTTATTTTGTTATCAGTTGACACTCGAATTCTTGATTAGATACATTGTAGGCTAATTCTCAGTATTTATATTTTTTTAGAGTTTGATTTTAATAGTAATAGATACATGAAGTTTATGCTTTTGTCCCCTCAATACTCAATAATAAGGACTGGTGACCTTTTCTTAATTTTTTTAAGAACCTCAAAGATTTTTCTTTATAGTCATGATAGTGTAGTATTCCTTATTGAAATTAGCCCCCCCCCCCCCCCCCCCCTTCTCTACTGAAATTACATTAAGGTTACTTCCTACAGATCTGCAATTATAATAATAAATAAATGATGAAGTACATTTAAATACATTCTGATTAATCGAAACTTACTTTCCATGAGAAGAAAAAAAACAATCATGGTGTTACATTTTTTCTAGCATCAGGAAAGGGTCAAGCGTTGCATTCTGATATTTTGATCGGGATCGGTATTCTCTCCTTCCAAATAACAAGGTCGTTCCGACGTTAGTTTGTCTTCTTTGACGGTGTGGTTTTTCCGCTCCAAAATGTCTGGGGTCATTGGGGGTAAGAGTTTTAAACTAGTATAAGATAAATATTAGTTATGAAAACATTTTTGGTTATTTCAACTTTTTCTACACCTTCAGATATTAAAGAAATGTCTATATTTTTAGTATTCGAATTTCC
>NW_026931407.1:0-47777 GCF_032062105.1 Saccostrea cuccullata | reverse complement strand
ACTTGTGTCTAATGTTTCTTGCCCAGACAGGTCTAACACAGCACTATCCTCTTTCCTGTCATATTCTCTTAGCTTATTTGTCTGACATTCATTAAGAGTGGAACTCCCATCATTATTTCTATTTGTGTCTTCATTGTCTTTAGATAAAATTCCTTTAGATCGATTTTCCTCTGCTGGAATATCATTTGCATCAAACATCGGGTCAGGTTGACAAATGGGCTCCGAGTTGCGTACATGACCTCTACAATTTACTGTAGGACAAAATATGGACACTGGGTTGCTAGGGGTGGGGTTGGTTGCTATGGTGATGTCTGTTTGACCACACTTGGCAACCACCTCCTGGATCTGGCCCTTCCCACTCACGTTAATTTTCATTTCCGACGTGTACCGTCTCTCTCGTGTCTCATCCTTTTCCAATTCCTTCCGTCTCATTTGAACACCCTCCTGACTTGCGACAGATTTTAATCTCAGAGCTTCAGCAGCCTCCTCACTCAGAATCACAGTCTCCTGTACCTCTAACCTGGCCTTGACCTCTGTAGTCTGATGGTCAAGGTCAGATTCGTCCTCTGAGCTGGTCATGGAGTCCAGTGGTTCTTTGTCGGCGAAGTGGACTTTGCGATCCAGGGCAGCCATGTAACCTTTCTCTTCTGTCTTTTTGAGAATTCCCGCGGGCTCCTCTTCCTGGTTGTTAGACACAAACATTTTGGGGGTGGTTAACGTCTCTGTGAGCTCCTGACTTTCCTCGTCTTGTGTTGACTTAGACAGAGATTGTAACTTTCTCTTTTGCCTTTTGAAACAAGAGGCCCACGGGCCTTATAGGTCACCTGAGTATCATGTAACAACTTTCGAGCGATTGTATTTGGCTCGTGTTTTAATCCAAAAGCCATGAAATTCACAAATTTTGAAGGAGGCACCATTGCTTATCAAAGGGCACATTTCAAAGCATTAATTCATTTTAAGTCAAAGTACCTCCCTGGTACCCCTGACCCAGCAGGCCCCTTTCTTCATTATAAGGCCAGCATTTTTTTATGTTTAGTTTTAGTTATGAACATGAGAATAAAAAAGTCCCGAAGGAGAAGGAAATAAAATTTTTTTTTTGATAAATCAATTATTAACAATTGTTCATTCTTTTTTTATGCTATTCTAACAGGCCCCTTACCACTGGACACATAATGCTTACAATAGGAAAGTAGAACATTTAATTGCTTATTTCATCATCTGCCTGTCTGGGCCAGTTATATAAATTTTGTGATGTTGGTCAAAATATATTTCTAAAAATCAATTCTTTAAAAGTCTTTCAATAATTATCTTCATTTTTTGAATATGTGTTAGGTGAATGTGTAGACATTGTTCTAAAATTTACATGAAGCCTAAAATTATAATTCCTATCATAAAACAGACAGGGAGTATTGAGGAGTAGGGTGAACATTTTTCTTTAATTAAGTGTAAAATAATTTTTCTGGCTGATATAGATGATACTATATGCCTGTATATATTTGTATATTCTTGCCTTTTAATAGTTGATTTTTTTTTTAATTTCTTCAGGTTATTGTTTATTTCTTCCTCAAATGGACTTAACTTCTCCCAGTTTTATTCATTACATCTGATGCATAAGGAACATTTTCTGTTGAATGATGCTTTGACTGTAAGCTATAACAGAGACCTAAACAATGTCGCTGGCAATATGCAATAGCTACCACGGGCAGTTTAAAACCTGGGGGAGGAAAATAATTTACAGACAGATACTTTTGAAACGAATACATAATTATCTCACCAGCATGTCATTGTGCAACAAAGTCGTCAGCATTTTATTTGTCCTTTGAACGGGTGAAACGTTTTGAATGGCACTCGTATCGATGAATTTTACACTAAACCAAGGTGTCTTCTCAGTTCTAGCTTTATTTACCCGCCGTTTCATTTCAAAACCGAAAGTGCGAGTTCGTAAATTTGAAATGTCGATCCCGACTCAAATTTGACATCGGAAAGAAATTTTTTTTATTTTTTTCAGAAAATTCAAAACCTTGAGCGGAGGGTTTGTAAAACTGAAAATAAAATAAATCCTGGCCTTAAATATGTAATTAGATCATTAAACAGTGTATTATTTAAAATTGGAATTATTCTGATCATTGGAATTTGGGGTTTTCAAGAAAAAATCCCTTAGTTAGACTAACTTAGACAACTAACAAGAATTTTCATTGCATTTTGTGTTAGTATTTGACTAACTTAGTTAACTAACATGAATTTCTATTGCAAATTATCTTAGTATTTGACTAACTTAGTGAACTAACATGAATATTTCTAATAAAACTTGATTTAGTTTTAGAATTTAAGTTTTTTTTTCTATTTATTTTATAATTATTTTGTGTTATTTGTTTCTGGAATGTTGTGTGTGCTGGTGTTCTTTTTTTTTTTTTCTTTGCATGCATTTTTATTTTTTGGACTTAGCCTAAAGTCAAGGCTTAGTCAGGTTTTTGTCAGTTTCACAGGGTTAGTTAGCGCACGCGTAAAATGGGGTTAGTCATGCCAGGCACAACTAACCCTACTGCGCCTGCGCGGCTACTTTCTAATCGTAGATTATGATAAAAAAAAACGTTCAAATTAACATCCCATCGTGAATAATGTTCAGTAAATACTCTCCAAAGATCCCAGAATCCTCATCAGCTTGCGTAAAGAATGACTGCACTTAAGGACGTTATTTGGAACCTTTTCGGCTACCCATGTGAAGCTTAACATTACAATAAATCGCTGAATTAATCTATGATTAATGTGCAAGCATATGCTTTTGACATTTATTTCTATAATTTTTCGTCATACATATTTCAATAATTACATACAACGCTATTGAAAAGAACATGTTTAACCCATAAATTCCGGAAAATTGAACTGGACCGCTTTTGATTTTAAGGTCGCAGCAAAGGGGCGGAGACATTTAAATCGCATGGAAATGGATCATAAGCGCATGGTTTTCCGTATTTGATTTATATCATATATATATAAAAAAAAAAAGACCGAGAAGAGGGTTTTGTGTTCATTTTGTACAAAAAATAAATGATTTATAACCATACATATAATTTCATTAATTTGTATCCACGTCAGTAAGTAGAGTAAGTAAGTAAAGAGCAGAATATTAAGAGAAAAAACAAAAAGTTCATAAAAATAAACACAATTGTGATAAATATATGTATGCATTTTGTACGCTTAGGTTGGTAGTGTCTGTTTTGAGAATTATTGGTAGATGAAAATGACACTGAAATACATTTTATTTTCTGAACATAATGGGCTGTCTTCGCATAAATGAAAAATAATTTGCATCCTGTCTATAGGATAATCTGAAATAAGTACACACAGTAAATCCATATACTAGTATGACCTTGCCATTTGATTATTGGCAGAGTTAATTTTCAAAAAAAGTTTTGATCGGTATTCAGAGTACAAAGGACAATGCATAAAAAAAAATGAATTTCGGCTTCTACATTATCAAGCACTGCATAATTTTCTCTATCTAACGTTCTTATAAAATTGGAATGCTTAAAATTTCACTGCTCATGTATTATTTGCTGTCAAGCAGCGAATTAACTAAATCTTAAAATTATTAAGTGTTCGTACCTACAGTGTATTAAAAAAAAATGACATTTTCACTTTATCTTAATCGAATTGAATAATAATTGTGGACTTATTAGTAACGTAAAAATAAAATAAAAAATTAGTTTTTTTTTTAATGATGACTGTGGGCTTCTACCCTGACCTAAAACTGGTCGGGCTCCCGTTTTCAAATTTCTGGATCCGCCACTGCTATATGTACAGCATGTAATCAGCAAAATAATACCCTTTTCCTTTAAAATACCCCGAACAAAAACACTATAGTGAAAGAAATCAACGTAAACTTTAAAACGCTAATAAAATGTACGCAAGGATCTTCAATATTTTGAAGATGGAAGTAAATGTAGATATGAAAAGAATTTTCCAACGACTGACACAATGAAAGCGTGTCGAACACTTGAATGTCACGTGAGAAAAGTGATTATAATATCAAAGGGGTCACATGGGCTGAAACTCGTAACCTGTTAATTTAGTAGCTATCTCGAGCGAAGTTTGGGTACATTTTTTCAAAAATTAGATATGAGCCGCAACTTGACCAACATTGTCCTTCGGAGATGTATAAGTTTTAGTTAAAATACACATTCTGTGCAAATGAGAAAAATGGTCAAGTTGCGGCTCGATGTAAACAATGTCGTTGAAAACTGGTATGCATATGAATAACAATAGAAATGAGACAAAACTGTTAGACCCCTGTTTCAAAAGCTAGTGTCGCTCGGCATTATTTAATACTTTCATGTAATATAATAAACCAAAACCTGCTCTTAAGATATTGTTTAATACCTATAAAACATAAATTTAATGAATTTTGGAATTTTATTTTGCGCAAATCATTGGGATCCAACTCTCATAGCTTAAGTGCAGTCATTCTTTCGTAACTCGTACCGTACTTCACACTCAAACGCCGAGGGAAGGTCGGGTCATTTCGTTGTCTCCAATTTTTCACTAACCTTGCAGTTTGCATTCAAAAAATCCCATCCTTCGCGTCAACATCGCCAAGAAAATGCTGAGTAAATAAAAATATGTTAACAATAGGAAAACATGCCTTGAAACGCGGAGAAACACGAAGATATGTAGCCTCCTTCGATCTAAACACAGCCAGTCCAGACACAGCTCGGCGTCACTTCCGCTGTGACGTCAGATTCATTCGTATTCAATCGTTGCTACTCGGCTATTTCCGAAATCCTCTTCGGTTCTTGTTCTCCTATACGGAAAAGGACGAGTTTGATCCGACCGCCCCTCCATTATGTAAAAGGAATATATTGGGGTTTCATTTGTAATATACTTTGGACAGTGTTATGAATTATTTTAGAAAATGTTAATTAATAAATATACATGAAGACTTGTGACGAGATTACCTCGAAACACGTATATATTAGATTAATCCACAATATTAACGTACCTTTCTTTTGCAGCTAACGTTACATCACAGGTATAAAGCTCTATCTCTCTAATTGTTCACAATACTGTTTGTTCGTTTTAATGTTGAATTTAGTTTTTTTCTTGGTGAAGGTAGTTTATGTTTAGATGTAATAATTATTCTGAAAAAAAAAATATTTTGATATAGGAATAAAAATCTGATAGTGTAGGGAGACACCCCTTTATGATAGTGGACAGTGGACACATATAACAGAATGTTTACGATACTACAAAAAATTCCAAAAAAATAAAATTTAAGCTAAAAGTAGCCTTTCTGTTTTAGTATCAGAGGGTATGGATTTTAAATTTTGGATTTTTTAGTAGTAACACTTTGTGAATATGTCACAAAAGAATATGTTAATCAAAAAAGTCAAAGATCCCATGGAGTACGGAACACGGAAGGGGAAGGGGGGAGGGGGCGTCCCGTCCCCATCATTTTCGCAAATTGAAAGTGGGGGGGGGCGCTAAGTGTAAAAAAAAAAATGGTACCTTAAAAAAAATGGAATGTCCATTTCCCAAACACGAAAATCCTATTTCAGTGTGTGTGTGTGTGTGGGGGGGGGGGGGGGGTTAGGTTCAAACTTCAGTACCAAAAATTTTCTTCCCATCACCACTTCCCCCATTTTTAACCTATACTAAGACGTATCTGTGGAAAGTGGGGGGGGGGGGGGGGAGGCTAAACCTACGTTTATATATTCAATGTCTATACTAATTAATTAAATATTTGGAAAAAAAAAGTGGGGGGATAAGCCCAGCCCCCCGGTCCTGACTCCTATGCCCATGCAGATGTGGTGACGAGTGCGAAACTCGAGTCTATGCCATTCGTCCAAATAAATCAGGGTACACCAATCCATAATAAATATTCAAACAAAAAACTTCAATAAATTTCTTGTATCAAGGCCAATCAAACCTCATGTCACAAATTTTCATGCATGACTTTTAATTGTACCAATAGAAAATGTAGTTTTTGTCACTCAAGTGACCTCATGGATAATATCTCCTTCCTACCAGTATTTTAAATATACACATTTTATGTTTGTGTGTTCATGAGAAAGGACGTCAGATTTCAGAAGTCCATCTGAATATAGACACGGATTGTAAAGAAATTCACAAAAAACCCTGAGGATATCACAGAAGAAAAATTCAAAGTTGTAGAAGGAAAAGTCTGGTGTTGTTCGAAAATCAAGAAAAAAGATAGCTAGCCGTTGATCATTTCACGATAAATCTGTATCAGGGTCAATTACTCTAAATCTGTGGATGAAGTACAGCTGCACTTTATTCTAGTCGAGCAAAGAACACAGCAAAGATGGTATATTCTGCTAAACCGCTATATTACAATAGGTGTGATATTTTAACATATTTCTGAGTGGAATTCATGTCAAAAACTTGATTTCTCGTTGCGATTGGTCGAATATTTGCAGAGTTCCGCAAAAGCATTTCGTAGTTTATAATACACACTGTAATTTATGTTACATGGAAACACTTTTATTTCACTTGCAGAAATTTTGTACATGTACATAACAAAGCCCATTTCATTCTGTTATTCAGAATACATTTAATTTAAAATGATGAAATTGCCTTGGTATTCATTTGTCTATTTACACCATATTTACACGGCACACGTTTTCCTGGCTCCGTCCATCGGTTGTATCTCCTGTTATTGTACACTTTACTCCAAATGTAAAACACCGCAGCCATGATACATAATGTCAGTGTCTTTTTTTTAAATGAAGAAAAATGTTTCAATTTCAGTGTTCGGTGATAAAATATGCATGTAATACCTTGTACAACCCCCTCCCCAATTCCCAGTAAACACCAACCCCTCATATTTGGTTAGAAAATTCTTTTGTCAATTAGTCAATAACGACTATAGCATAATCAACTTTAATTTCTATTGTCATACCTTTAGAATTTTTTTCCTACGAATCCTATTCGAAAGAAAACTCAAACATTTCTAATGTTTTGCTGAGCAGGCATAAAAAAAATTATGTTGGACCGCTGAATGAGACCGGTCAATGAGATGTTAGACCGCTTATGTCACAGAATGGGCGGTGCCTAATCTCATTTTCATTCGTTGGGGTTCAACAGTGACGGACCTGATGTAACAACACATGCACGGAAGTCAGTATAAAATGCATGTATACAAATGTCCAAAAAAAAAAAACCAATAAATGAAAAGTACAGTGTATGACAAAACATTTATTGACCGAGTTTGACGGCAAAATGGGTTTTGTCGACCTCGAACCAAAATGTAAAGGCAGACAGTTTGGTTCTTGAGTCCGACAAAATGACCGTTGCCCTCAAAATCGGTCAATAAATGTTTAATATTTTATTTTTAGCGCGGTGATTATTGTCCGGAAATTCGTAACAAGTTTTTTTATATACTTCTTCTTACACAGACCGTTTTTTTTTTTTTTTTTTTTGTTTGTTTTTTTTTTTTTTTTTTTTTTTTTTTTTTTTTTTTTTTTTTTTTTTTTTTGGGGGGGGGGTCTGCTTGTTACATGTAACATATGTAACATGAGTAATTAATATAACATTATACAACTTAATCAAAATGTGTATGTGTGTGATATCATGTACATGTATATTCATAGATCATTGGCTGATGGTTTAAATTATAGATTAAGAATTTATTTCTAAGAAAATGACATTTTCTGGTATCTAATATTGGATTTTGATTACTGTGTTTAATCGTTTTTGTGACATTTAAAGAGGGACAGAAATATATCCCCCGTAATCGTAAAGAGAGAAGGTTCTTGTGTTTTTTAAAAGAAGGTGTTTGCATTTGTTTAGTTTTTCCTGAGTTGGATATGGACCCCACCCCCACCCCCTTTTTTTTTACTATGCACGTTGTACATTATAAAAATCTGTATGTACACAGTTAAGTTAAAACATGTTCTAAATGTGCATATAATACTGAGACGCAAAAGAAACACTAAACTTGAGGGAGAAATAATTATTCTATAGTAAAGGATTTTGTATCTAGAAAGTATGGATGTATTAATTCAATTTTGGTAAATATCGTGCTATTTAAGGAATCACTAGTTAGTAGAGTGCTGGTACTGCTGGGCAGTCACAGTTTTACGAATGGAGATGCAGCAAAGAAATCCGAGGCGTCAAATATTTGGAAACATAGAAGCCAGAGGATCAGCCAGGCGACTTCAACATCTTCATGAGCAGTAGTCGATCTTCACGTGTGTAATTGACTTCAAAAGGCTTTGATGGACGATTAAATATTCTCTAAAACAGAAGCCTCAAAAATGAACTGATCAACACAAAGTGGATTCTCTGAAAAGCGTACATACAACCATACTAGTAATAATTATGCGTAAAATCGGACTGGTTGACGGACGGACAGACAGACAAAATGATTGATTGTTCAGATGCGTGCATATACGGACTCGTTTACTAATACTTGAAGGATCTTTGATGGGGAGAGGGGGGGGGTCATTTATATATTTTGGAGCAAATGAGTTTAACAATGGTGTCATATTGTATACTTGAATATTTTGTATTTACTTCCACTCGGAAAATTCAAAATAAACAAGATGACAACGGCACCCAAACAGCTGGTCAAAAGGAAAACATGTATATATACACGTGTATATGTATGATTTGTTAATTTATACTGTTCAAGTGTTTGTAAAATGTTCACAGATGACTGAATTTTTCAAGAGTCGTAACTGGAGATTCATAACATACTGCCAATTTAATACAAGCTAGTTTTTTTTTTTTTTGGGGGGGGGGGGGGAGGGGGATAAAGTCATATTTCACAAAGGAAGCATATACATGTATATCATAACCTGTGTGAAATGTTTCAGGTGTTTCTAAACGGAAACAATACTTCCATGTTAAATCACTTAAAATATAAAATTTAAACTAGAAACAGAATACATTAATTTTTTCATATTTATTTATTGGTGATTATTAAGTCTGAGTTTATTATTATTATTATTTAGTCATGATCAAGCCCATTTTCAAGATCAAGAACTGGGTACGGAACCGGAAATATCCGATGCCGTACATGTGGTTGTAAAATATGGATTAGTGGAAAAACGTTAATTTAAACATTATGAACGGCTAGTATTCGATATCCTTAATATGAGCCACATCTTCCGGAGTCAAGGGTTTCTAATCCAGGAGCGGTATGAGCCACTGAGCGAATAAAATCCACAATCTGGGATATGGGATTTTCCCACTAATTTCACTCTATACTTTACAATCAGTTTGTTCTGTTTTGCACATATATGATATTCATTAAATCCCCGTTTCAGGTACTTGTGGATTCCTCAACACCCCTGTAGACGTAATAAACGTAATTGTTAAAATAATCTTTTCTTCCTCGATATCCATCTTCTTCTAAAAAATCTCCATAAAGTCAGTGTTGAGATTTTTTCTTCTTCTAGTATATATATTATTGTAGATGTACACTGAAGAATAGCTACAAGTCGAGGCTTACCTCACATAACGGAAAACTCAACCCCTATAGATTGTATGTCAGATAATTTTGGTGCTTTGCAAGATATTTATGAAGAGATATATGAAATTATGACAATTTGTCAGAGTAATACGTTAGTCCCTTTTATACCCCCCCCCCACAAATATTATGAGGTCTATTGTGCTTTATTTTATAATAGGATGGACAGTTTTGGATACCCCCTTCCCCAAGGGGAAAATTCCTCGTTAGAGCGCACGGCAACCGTGCAACGGGTATATATTTTGTTCAGGTTTAGTTTTCAAAAACCACTCCTTGAATTTGAATTTATTGAATATAGACTAAATCGAGTAAAAGTGACCTTGCCCCCCCCCCCCCTTTTTTTTTATAGAAAACATCGATTTGTGTTAAGTTGGAATAAAGATATATATTTTATAGCTATATGAAGCTCTGGAATTCATCGACACTTGGTTAAGTATATTCATTTTAAAACTCTGCAAATTCTAGGGGATTTCTGACCTATGAAGTCAACGACTATACCCTATCTGACCCAAGAAGTCAACGACTATTCACTATCTGCTTTGCTCGTATATTTAAAAGTAGAAAATATGGGTTGGTCATTTCAAAAAAATTAAATGAGAGTACATGTATGCTGGAAAAAATCTCATCTTGTATACAAGAAGGCCTTGATCATTGACGGATGCAGAAAGGGGGGTCCGGGAGTTGGACCCCCCTTTATTTTTGTACACACACAAAGAAAGAGAGAAAGATACAGAGACATATTTTGCTATAATATGGATATTTACATAAATACGTCTAATAATTTAAAATATGAAAAATCTCTGTCCTTTCAGCTCGCTAGGTCTGTAGATTTTCGCGTATTTGCTTTAAATTCTGTCGTGTACATTCACAACCCCGACTGAGGGCTCCGAACATCCACAAGTAACATGCAGGGCAGATTCCAGAATATATATTCCATTTTTGGACCATCTTCAGAAGTAACTTACTTTTAGAATTATGCATAAAATATTTTTAATCAATGAAGAGAAATGTTTAAAATGTTCCCGTAGTATGCAGATGGAGGGGGCTAACTTTTTCTGAGAATAATCTCTTGCTGTGGTTTTCATCAATATTTAATTTGGAAGCCCCCTCCACATCTTTTGTTGTCGGAAAATACGCAGATTCGAACATTTGAAAGTAATGTACCGAACATAAAAGTTACAGAAAGCCCCCACTACCCCCCCACCCCACCAAAGGGATTTAAAAGTGTGTAGCATAGTTTTTTTTTTTTTGTTTGTCAACTGTTCTTGGAGGTCTCCCTTCTTATAAATGTACGGACTTGAATTGGCCGTGATGTGATTCTATGCATGAGTGCCTGGGGCACCGACCTAAACCCCTTTCAAAAATTGCTGGATCCTCCCCATGCATGTTGATTATTCATATTATTCATATTTAGGCAATCACCTGAGATTCACTTTCTCCACTGTCAAAGTAATATAAAAACATGGGCATTCTTCAAAGAGAGAATGAAAATAATAACAAAAATGTGATACACGCTGTATTAAAATAAAGTACATGTATAAGACCTATACATAATGTAAAGCAGAGGTACGGAGTTGAAAAGTATACCATTTAGAATGAATCCTTTTGTTATAACATCAAAACAATAAAATATGTTCAAACCAAACCAATCCTTTTTAGTCTCTCCCCCAATATTTTTTTTAGATATAGAACGTCGCCGTTGAAAGAAGCATAGTTCGACAATTTTGTTAAGTTATACATCAACACCCCCCCCCCCCTAAATTCAAGATATAGACCATAAAGTAATTGTTCCTCATATTAGCTGCAGAACTGTAGCTCTCTACTTGAGAAAATTCGCACAGATAAAGTAGAGAGCTACAGTTCTTCAGCTAGCCTCATATAAATAAAAAGGTGAAAATTGTACAAGATAATTATTTTTAAAATGTTATATTTTACGATTTTTAGCGCTTTTTGAGACAGAACTGTTAAATTAGTGTGTTTCATCTAATTGAAAACAACCATCACCCGGACAAACTAAAACTCAACGTAAAAAAAAAAGAAATGCCAAATAAACAAACGATTAGGAGTGAACATGGTAAACACTTAGATCGACAGAAATACCTGCGATGTAAACTGCAAAAGAAAGGTACGTTATTAAACTAATGTGCATAAAAATTAATATGTACGTGCCTGGATGTAATCTCATCATAAGTCTATGTATATGTATTAATTAACATTTCATAAAACTGGATAACACTGTCCAAAGCATGTTACAAATGAAACCTCAACATTTTACACAATGAAGGGACTTGGGGGGGGGGGTTATCAGCTATTTAATTCGGACTATGGTAAAGGAGGAGTAGAGGTTAAGATTATGGGTACCCCAGAGCGTAATAGACGGACTACCCCATTTACTATATGACCTTCCGTATTTCAAATGGTGGTTTAATAATATCCTGTTGTTTTGCATGCATACTAGTATATAACAGGTCAGAATGTATTATACATGTATGCTCACGCCTTTACCTTTTGTCATAGACCTTCGCTTTATAGGTCTATGCCTTTTGTAGAGCTCTACATGTTCTATGACGTAACAATACAATAATACGTCATTTTTTCTCCCCAAACTCAAGATTTGTATCCTAAAATGCGTCTCTTAACTGACAGTGAAATGATATAAGCGGACCTTATATCTTCAATCTTTTCGTTTCATTTAAGCACTGAAACATTGTAGTATCGTAAACATTCTGTTATATGTGTCCACTATCATAAAGGGGTGTCTCCCTACACTATCAGATTTTTATTCCTATATCAAAATATTTTTTCAGAATAATTATTACATCTGAACATAAACTACCTTCACCAAGAAAAAAAACTAAATTCAACATTAAAACGAACAAACGATTGTGTGAACAATTAGAGAGATAGAGTTTTATACCTGTGATGTAACGTTAGCTGCAAAAGAAAGGTACGTTAATATTGTGGATTAATCTAATATATACGTGTTTCGAGGTAATCTCGTCACAAGTCTTCATGTATATTTATTAATTAACATTTTCTAAAATAATTCATAACACTGTCCAAAGTATATTACAAATGAAACCCCAATATATTCCTTTTACATAATGGAGGGGCGGTCGGATCAAACTCGTCCTTTTCCGTATAGGAGAACAAGACCCGAAGAGGATTTCGGAAATAGCCGAGTAGCTACGATAGAATACGAATGAATCTGACGTCACAGCGGAAGTGACGCCGAGCTGTGTCTGCACTGGCTGCGTTTAGATCGAAGGAGGCTACATATCTTCGTGTTTCTCCGCGTTTCAAAGCATGTTTTCCTATTGTTAACATATTTTTATTTACTACAGCATTTTCTTGGCAATGTTGATGCGAAGGATGGGATTTTTCGAATGCAAACTGCAAGGTTAGTGAAAAATTGGAGACAACGAAATGACCCGACCTTCCCTCGGCGTTTGAGTGTGAAGTACGGTACGAGTTACGAAATTTACGCAAGCTGATGAGGATTCTGGATCTTTGGAGAGTATTTACTGAACATTATTTACGATGGGATGTTAATTTGAACGTTTTTTTAATCATAATCTACGATTAGAAAGTAGCCGCGCAGGCGCAGTAGGGTTAGTTGTGCCTGGCATGATAACCCCATTTTACGCGTGCGCTAACTAACCCTGTGAAACTGACAAAAACCTGACTAAGCCTTGACTTTAGGCTAAGTCCAAAAAATAAAATGCATGCAAAGAAAAAAAAAAAAAAAAGAACACCAGCACACACAACATTCCAGAAACAAATAAAATAAATTAACACAAAATAATTATAAAATAAATAGAAAAAAAAACTTAAATTCTAAAACTAAATCAAGTTTTATTAGAAATATTCATGTTAGTTCACTAAGTTAGTCAAGTACTAAGATAATTTGCAATAGAAATTCATGTTAGTTAACTAAGTTAGTCAAATACTAACACAAAATGCAATGAAAATTCTTGTTAGTTGTCTAAGTTAGTCTAACTAAGGGATTTTTTCTTGAAAACCCCAAATTCCAATGATCAGAATGATTCCAATTTTAAATAATACACTGTTCTTAGTATATTAACCAGGAGCAAAGGATAAGATGTTCAAAGAATTCATGCATTTCACTAGAGCCCAACCCTAAAACAAGAACCCCTGACCCTGGGGCCATAAAATTCACAATTTTGGTAGAGGCACTCTTGCTCATCATAACTATGTACTTAGTTAGTTTATTTAATACCCAGGAGCAGAGAAGAAGATTTTCAAAGAATTCATGTATTTTCACTATATAATCAATATAGCCCCGCCCTAACACCAGAACCCCTGACCCCGGGGCCATAAAATTCACAATTTTGGTAGAGGCACTCTTGCTCATCATAACTATGTACTTAGTTGGTTTATTTAATACCCAGGAGCAGAGAAGAAGATTTTCAAAGAAATAATGCATTTTCACTACCTACTTATTTAGCCCCGCCCTAGCACTAGAACCCCTGACCCCAGGGCCATGAATTTCACAATTTTGGTAGAGGACTCATTGTTGATTACAATCATGCAAACAGTTTGACTGCTTGATGTCCAGGAGTAAAGAAGAAGATTTTTAAAGATTGCATTAATTCTAGTGGTTTTGGCCCGACCCCTCAGGCCCCAGGGGGGCAGGGATCATGAAATTCACAATTTTTGTTCCCCTTCACCCATAGATGCTTTGTGCCAAATTTGGTTGAAATTGGTTCAGTGGTTGCAGAGAAGAAGCTGAAAATGTTCAAATGTTAACACACGATGGACGACGGACGACGCACGACGACGGACGAAAACAGATAGCAATAGGTCACCTGAGTTTACTCAGGTGACCTAAAAAAAAAGTTAATATTTGATAAATATTTTCAAAGTTTGACCATTTTTGCCCTTTAGGAAAAAAAGTGAATATATATTAGTAAGATAAATATTTTCAAAGTTTGACCATTTTTGCTTTTTGATTAAAATAAAAGAGAGAAAAAAGTTAAAGTTAGAATAATGTTTTCAAAGTTTCATATGCTCTTCTTAAACTTTCCTCTTAAAAAGAGAAATTTCTTTTAATTGATTTTTAACTGTCTGTTTGTAATTAGAACAAGTCATTGACAATTTTAATCAGGCCTACGTGAACTGCGTCATTTTAGAGTAGTTGTAGAGGAACCGTCGACCCTCGGTCTTCACGTCTAAGTTGTTCGGGTATTCCTGTAGTACGGACTGGATCACCGGGACAGCGTGCTGGAAGATGTGTCTCAGTAACGCGTCATATCTCTCTACAGCTTCCCCGACCTCCGGTGAAAATTCCGTGTCTGTCAACCACAGAGAAAAGAGATTAAATATGGTATAATAGCTGTGTCATAGTAATGTCTGTATCTGTCAATTAGAGAGAAAAAAGATTTAATATTGAATGTATAACAGATGAGTCGCAGTTACGTCCGTGTCTGTCAATCAGAGAGGAAAAAAAGATAAAACATCATATAATGGGTTATTTTAGCTACGGGCTGCTACAACATTAGCAATTTTATCAAAGTAATGTCCAATTATTTATAGTGTATTTTATAATTAGCAATTTCTTTCTTTTATCTGCTAGTGAAATATTATGAGTGAATTTTCGACAATATTTAGTTTTAGTTATACAAGAATCATCGTTTACAATGCCAAAATGAGATGCTTGATAAATATGAATATTGTCCCTACACAATACATAAAAATCTGTCCATGATTTACACCACTCCTCCCCTTGAACTTCTGTTCTTCAGATGAAGATTCTTAAAGATCCTTTCCTTCTCTTTTTTTTTCATTAGAGATTTCCTACTTTGGAAATTAACCTGTTAACCTGTATTAGAGATTGATCTGTTTACCTGTATTAGAAATTGACCAGTTTGCCTTCATCAGAGATTGACCTATTTTGGAGATTGACCTGTTTACCTGTTTTGAATACTGACCTGTTTAAGAGATTGACCTATTGACCTGTATTGGAGATTAACCTGTTTTGGAGATTGACCTGTATTGGAGATTGACCTGTTTTCTAGACTTACCTGAGGAGAGGAAGTTGTCGAGATTTTCCTGAAGGCTACAGGTGAGATTGACGAGCGTCCTACAGCCAGGGGGCACAATGAGGATGCTCTTCTGGTGACGCTGAATAGATCGAAGGATCATCTCTAGGGCCGTCTCTCTCAGGGGAATCTACAAGGTCAAATAGAGGTCAAATCATACATAAATAGATCAAAGGATCATCTCTAGGGCCATCTCTCTGAGGGGAATCTACAAGGTCAAATAAAGGTCAAATCAAACATAAATAGATCGAAGGATCATCTCCAACGCTGTCTTTGGCAGGAGAATCTCCAAGGTCAAATAGATGTCAAATCATACATAAATACATAAAGGTCAAAGGATCATTTCTATGGCTGTCTCTTGCAAGGGAATCTACAAGGTCAAATAGAGGGCAAAGGGTAAACATAAGTCTACAAAGGTCAAATAGAGGTCAAATCATACAAACATAGATCAAAGGATCGTCTCTAACACTAGAACCCCTGACCCTGATGCCATGAATTTCACAACTGTGGTAGAGGGCTCAATGCAATACAATCATACCAACAGTTTGACTGCTTGATGCTCTGCAGTAAACAAGAAGATTTTTTAAGATTGCATTAATTTTAAGGGTTTTATCCTGACCCTCAGGCCCAAGGGTGGGCAGGAACCATGAAATTCACAAATTTTGCATGATGCATGAAGACAGACAAAAACAAATAGCAAAAGGTCATCTGAGTTTACTCAGGTGACCTAAAGACATATTAATCCAAAGTGGTCTTTCTGAAGCATGAGTAATCAAGATAACATGGCTATTTTAAGGACGTTCGATCCTGATATTTTGAGCGTATTTCGCGCAGGTCCTTTATTCATAAAATTAAGCATCATTTTTAGGTTCTAACAATAAAACTGAATTCTACAATGCAAATTAAACTATATTCAATGAAAAAACCGCGATTAAATTCCATTCAAGTATAATTAAGCTAGGGATTATTTTTGTGGCGGAAGGTTTTTTAGATGAAAATGGTAAGTTTTTTCCATTTGAACAACAACAGTACTGTTAATTTTGGATGCCTATTTTACCATGCTGGTTGCACACAAAGCTGTTTTTTTGCAGTGAAATATGTTATGCTTGTTCTGAAACATCTATTAAATTATTCCTTATTAATTCTATCAGCAAAGTGTGACAAATATAGTAAATATATTCTGAAAATCCGGGAAAAAATTGATCCAATTTTAACGTGAAATTCACACTTTTTTAGTAATATCTGAAAATGTACATCATATACCCCCACTTTTGATGTTCTTTTCTAAATATTCAAAATAAATTTGACCTATTTGCTTAAAATCATAAAAATTTTAAGACTTTAAAATAATTTTCTTGCTAATTATTATATTTTCAATGCCGGAAAAATAACATTTTATTAGTGCAGAAATGTCAAATAATTGATTATGCGGAGCAATTTGAAACTTTTTCTTAGTCACAATTTTTAAGTGTCTTTTTTGAAATAGACTTAGAGTTCATTTTCTTTCATGCTTTAATTGGATAAAAATATTGGAGAGAAAACGTCGAAGATGTAATTTTTAATTAAGACACAAATTTTAGTGCAGAAAGGTCATATTAAATGTACTGTAGCGCTAAATGAAGCATATTGACCCCCATTTTTTGATTTGAATTCTAATTAAGCTATGTATGTAGAAACTAAAAATATACTTGGCAAAAAAAGTTTAAGACTTAAAATATCAGGATCGAACGTCGTTAAGAGAATTGTTGTGAACAGTGTATTATTTAAAATTGGAATTATTCTGATCATTGGAATTTGGGGTTTTCAAGAAAAAATCCCTTAGTTAGACTAACTTAGACAACTAACAAGAATTTTCATTGCATTTTGTGTTAGTATTTGACTAACTTAGTTAACTAACAAGAATTTCTATCGCAAATTCTCTTATATTTGACTAACTTAGTTAACTAACATGAATATTTCTTATAAAACTTGATTTAGTTTTAGAATCTAAATTTTTTTTTCTATTTTAATTTATAATTATTTTGTGTTAATTTATTTTATTTGTTTCTGGAATGTTGTGTGTGCTGGTGTTCTTTTTTTTTTTCTTTGCATGCATTTTATTTTTTGGACTTAGCCTAAAGTCAAGGCTTAGTCAGGTTTTTGTCAGTTTCACAGGGTTAGTTAGCGCACGCGTAAAATGGGGTTAGTCATGCCAGGCACAACTAACCCTACTGCGCCTGCGCGGCTACTTTCTAATCGTAGATTATGATTAAAAAAACGTTCAAATTAACATCCCATCGTAAATAATGTTCAGTAAATACTCTCCAAAGATCCAGAATCCTCATCAGCTTGCGTAAATTTCGTAACTCGTACCGTACTTCACACTCAAACGCCGAGGGAAGGTCGGGTCATTTCGTTGTCTCCAATTTTTCACTAACCTTGCAGTTTGCATTCGAAAAATCCCATCCTTCGCATCAACATTGCCAAGAAAATGCTGTAGTAAATAAAAATATGTTAACAATAGGAAAACATGCTTTGAAACGCGGAGAAACACGAAGATATGTAGCCACCTTCGATCTAAACGCAGCCAGTGCAGACACAGCTCGGCGTCACTTCCGCTGTGACGTCAGATTCATTCGTATTCAATCGTAGCTACTCGGCTATTTCCGAAATCCTCTTCGGGTCTTGTTCTTCTATACGGAAAAGGACGAGTTTGATCCGACCGCCCCTCCACTATGTAAAAGGAATATATTGGGGTTTCATTTGTAATATTCTTTGGACAGTGTTATGAATTATTTTAGAAAATGTTAATTAATAAATATACATGAAGACTTGTGACGAGATTACCTCGAAACACGTATATATTAGATTAATCCACAATATTAACGTACCTTTCTTTTGCAGCTAACGTTACATCACAAGTATAAAGCTCTATCTCTCTAATTGTTCACAATACTGTTTGTTTGTTTTAATGTTGAATTTAGTTTTTTTTCTTGGTGAAGGTAGTTTATGTTCAGATGTAATAATTATTCTGAAAAAAATATTTTGATATAGATAGTTTTCGATTGACCAAGAGTTACTTCCCGTTGATCGCCATACTGGAGGTCCAAACGCTCATATTCCTTCATTGTTCAACCAATTTAAAATTTTTATATTTGCTATTCTGAATTAGAAATCAATATTTTTCTGAAGTATATAAATTTTTGGAAGCCTCTTTTATTTAAAAAAAATTATTTGATAAAGATTTTCCACTAAATATTTCTGCTATAGTTTCTTAAACTTGGTAAGACAAAGAGGGAAAATCACTGAGTCGACCTCCAATATGGCGGCCAACGGGAGGTAACTTTCGCTAAATTCAGGCCTATCGAAAACTATCTATAGGAATAAAAATCTGATAGTGTAGGGAGACACCCCTTTATGATAGTGGACACATATAACAGAATGTTTACGATACTACAATGTTTCAGTGCTTAAATGAAACGAAAAGATTGAAGATATAAGGTCCGCTTATATCATTTCACTGTCAGTTAAGAGACGCATTTTAGGATGCAAATCTTGAGTTTGGGGAGAAAAAATGACGTATAATTGTATTGTTACGTCATAGAACATGTAGAGCTCTACAAAAGGCATAGACCTATAAAGCGAAGGTCTATGACAAAAGGTAAAGGCGTGAGCATACATGTATAATACATTCTGACCTGTTATATACTAGTATGCATGCAAAACAACAGGATATTATTAAATCACCATTTGAAATACGGAAGGCCATATAGTAATTGGGGTGTCCGTCTATTACGCTCTGGGGTACCCATAATCTTAACCTCTACTCCTCCTTTACCATAGTCCGAATTAAATAGCTGATAACCCCCCCCCCCAAGTCCCTTCATTGTGTAAAATGTTGAGGTTTCATTTGTAACATGCTTTGGACAGTGTTATCCAGTTTTATGAAATGTTAATTAATACATATACATAGACTTATGATGAGATTACATCCAGGCACGTACATATTAATTTTTATGCACATTAGTTTAATAACGTACCTTTCTTTTGCAGTTTACATCGCAGGTATTTCTGTCGATCTAAGTGTTTACCATGTTCACTCCTAATCGTTTGTTTATTTGGCATTTCTTTTTTTTTTACGTTGAGTTTTAGTTTGTCCGGGTGATGGTTGTTTTCAATTAGATGAAACACACTAATTTAACAGTTCTGTCTCAAAAAGCGCTAAAAATCGTAAAATATAACATTTTAAAAATAATTATCTTGTACAATTTTCACCTTTTTATTTATATGAGGCTAGCTGAAGAACTGTAGCTCTCTACTTTATCTGTGCGAATTTTCTCAAGCAGAGAGCTACAGTTCTGCAGCTAATATGAGGAACAATTACTTTATGGTCTATATCTTGAATTTAGGGGGGGGGGGGTGTTGATGTATAACTTAACAAAATTGTCGAACTATGCTTCTTTCAACGGCGACGTTCTATATCTAAAAAAAATATTGGGGGAGAGACTAAAAAGGATTGGTTTGGTTTGAACATATTTTATTGTTTTGATGTTATAACAAAAGGATTCATTCTAAATGGTATACTTTTCAACTCCGTACCTCTGCTTTACATTATGTATAGGTCTTATACATGTACTTTATTTTAATACAGCGTGTATTACATTTTTGTTATTATTTTCATTCTCTCTTTAAAGAATGCCCATGTTTTTATATTACTTTGACAGTGGAGAAAGTGAATCTCAGGTGATTGCCTAAATATGAATAATATGAATAATCAACATGCATGGGGAGGATCCAGCAATTTTTGAAAGGGGTTTAGGTCGGTGCCCCAGGCACTCATGCATAGAATCACATCACGGCCAATTCAAGTCCGTACATTTATAAGAAGGGAGACCTCCAAGAACAGTTGACAAACAAAAAAAAAAAAAAACTATGCTACACACTTTTAAATCCCTTTGGTGGGGTGGGTGGGTAGAGGGGGCTTTCTGTAACTTTTATGTTCGGTACATTACTTTCAAATGTTCGAATCTGCGTATTTTCCGACAACAAAAGATGTGGAGGGGGCTTCCAAATTAAATATTGATGAAAACCACAGCAAGAGATTATTCTCAGAAAAAGTTAGCCCCCTCCATCTGCATACTACGGGAACATTTTAAACATTTCTCTTCATTGATTAAAAATATTTTATGCATAATTCTAAAAGTAAGTTACTTCTGAAGATGGTCCAAAAATGGAATATATATTCTGGAATCTGCCCTGCATGTTACTTGTGGATGTTCGGAGCCCTCAGTCGGGGTTGTGAATGTACACGACGGAATTTAAAGCAAATACGCGAAAATCTACAGACCTAGCGAGCTGAAAGGACAGAGATTTTTCATATTTTTAAATTATTAGACGTATTTATGTAAATATCCATATTATAGCAAAATATGTCTCTGTATCTTTCTCTCTTTCTTTGTGTGTGTACAAAAATAAAGGGAGGTCCAACTCCCGGACCCCCCCCCCCCCTTTCTGCATCCGTCAATGATCAAGGCCTTCTTGTATACAAGATGAGATTTTTTCCAGCATACATGTACTCTCATTTATTTTTTTTGAAATGACCAACCCATATTTTCTACTTTTAAATATACGAGCAAAGCAGATAGTGTATAGTCGTTGACTTCTTGGGTCAGATAGGGTATAGTCGTTGACTTCATAGGTCAGAAATCCCCTAGAATTTGCAGAGTTTTAAAATGAATATACTTAACCAAGTGTCGATGAATTCCAGAGCTTCATATAGCTATAAAATATATATCTTTATTCCAACTTAACACAAATCGATGTTTTCTATAAAAAAAAGGGGGGGGGGGGGGCAAGGTCACTTTTACTGGATTTAGTCTATATTCAATAAATTCAAATTCAAGGAGTGGTTTTTGAAAACTAAACCTGAACAAAATATATACCCGTTGCACGGTTGCCGTGCGCTCTAACGAGGAATTTTCCCCTTGGGGAAGGGGGTATCCAAAACTGTCCATCCTATTATAAAATAAAGCACAATAGACCTCATAATATTTGTGGGGGGGGGGGTATAAAAGGGACTAACGTATTACTCTGACAAATTGTCATAATTTCATATATCTCTTCATAAATATCTTGCAAAGCACCAAAATTATCTGACATACAATCTATAGGGGTTGAGTTTTCCGTTATGTGAGGTAAGCCTCGACTTGTAGCTATTCTTCAGTGTACATCTACAATAATATATATACTAGAAGAAGAAAAAATCTCAACACTGACTTTATGGAGATTTTTTAGAAGAAGATGGATATCGAGGAAGAAAAGATTATTTTAACAATTACGTTTATTACGTCTACAGGGGTGTTGAGGAATCCACAAGTACCTGAAACGGGGATTTAATGAATATCATATATGTGCAAAACAGAACAAACTGATTGTAAAGTATAGAGTGAAATTAGTGGGAAAATCCCATATCCCAGATTGTGGATTTTATTCGCTCAGTGGCTCATACCGCTCCTGGATTAGAAACCCTTGACTCCGGAAGATGTGGCTCATATTAAGGATATCGAATACTAGCCGTTCATAATGTTTAAATTAACGTTTTTCCACTAATCCATATTTTACAACCACATGTACGGCATCGGATATTTCCGGTTCCGTACCCAGTTCTTGATCTTGAAAATGGGCTTGATCATGACTAAATAATAATAATAATAAACTCAGACTTAATAATCACCAATAAATAAATATGAAAAAATTAATGTATTCTGTTTCTAGTTTAAATTTTATATTTTAAGTGATTTAACATGGAAGTATTGTTTCCGTTTAGAAACACCTGAAACATTTCACACAGGTTATGATATACATGTATATGCTTCCTTTGTGAAATATGACTTTATCCCCCTCCCCCCCCCCCAAAAAAAAAAAAAAAAACTAGCTTGTATTAAATTGGCAGTATGTTATGAATCTCCAGTTACGACTCTTGAAAAATTCAGTCATCTGTGAACATTTTACAAACACTTGAACAGTATAAATTAACAAATCATACATATACACGTGTATATATACATGTTTTCCTTTTGACCAGCTGTTTGGGTGCCGTTGTCATCTTGTTTATTTTGAATTTTCCGAGTGGAAGTAAATACAAAATATTCAAGTATACAATATGACACCATTGTTAAACTCATTTGCTCCAAAATATATAAATGATCCCCCCCCCCTCTCCCCATCAAAGATCCTTCAAGTATTAGTAAACGAGTCCGTATATGCACGCATCTGAACAATCAATCATTTTGTCTGTCTGTCCGTCCGTCAACCAGTCCGATTTTACGCATAATTATTACTAGTATGGTTGTATGTACGCTTTTCAGAGAATCCACTTTGTGTTGATCAGTTCATTTTTGAGGCTTCTGTTTTAGAGAATATTTAATCGTCCATCAAAGCCTTTTAAAGTCAATTACACACGTGAAGATCGACTACTGCTCATGAAGATGTTGAAGTCGCCTGGCTGATCCTCTGGCTTCTATATTTCCAAATATTTGACGCCTCGGATTTCTTTGCTGCATCTCCATTCGTAAAACTGTGACTGCCCAGCAGTACCAGCACTCTACTAACTAGTGATTCCTTAAATAGCACGATATTTACCAAAATTGAATTAATACATCCATACTTTCTTGATACAAAATCCTTTACTATAGAATAATTATTTCTCCCTCAAGTTTAGTGTTTCTTTTGCGTCTCAGTATTATATGCACATTTAGAACATGTTTTAACTTAACTGTGTACATACAAATTTTTATAATGTACAACGTGCATAGTAAAAAAAAAAGGGGGTGGGGGTGGGGTCCACATCCAACTCAGGAAAAACTAAACAAATGCAAACACCTTCTTTTAAAAAACACAAGAACCTTCTCTCTTTACGATTACGGGGGATATATTTCTGTCCCTCTTTAAATGTCACAAAAACGATTAAACACAGTAAACAAAATCCAATATTAGATACCAGAAAATGTCATTTTCTTAGAAATAAATTCTTAATCTATAATTTAAACCATCAGCCAATGATCTATGAATATACATGTACATGATATCACACACATACACATTTTGATTAAGTTGTATAATGTTATATTAATTACTCATGTTACATATGTTACATGTAACAAGCAGACCCCCCCCCCCCCAAAAAAAAAAAAAAAAACAAAAAAAAAAAAAAAAAAAAAAAAAACAAAAAAAAAAAAAAAAAAAAACGGTCTGTGTAAGAAGAAGTATATAAAAAAACTTGTTACGAATTTCCGGACAATAATCACAGCGCTAAAAATAAAATATTAAACATTTATTGACCGATTTTGAGGGCAACGGTCATTTTGTCGGACTCAAGAACCAAACTGTCTGCCTTTACATTTTGGTTCGAGGTCGACAAAACCCATTTTGCCGTCAAACTCGGTCAATAAATGTTTTGTTATACACTGTACTTTTCATTTATTGTTTTTTTTTTTGACATTTGTATACATGCATTTTATACTGACTTCCGTGCATGTGTTGTTACATCAGGTCCGTCACTGTTGAACCCCAACGAATGAAAATGAGATTAGGCACCGCCCATTCTGTGACATAAGCGGTCTAACATCTCATTGACCGGTCTCATTCAGCGGTCCAACATAATTTTTTTTTATGCCTGCTCAGCAAAACATTAGAAATGTTTGAGTTTTCTTTCGAATAGGATTCGTAGGAAAAAAATTCTAAAGGTATGACAATAGAAATTAAAGTTGATTATGCTATAGTCGTTATTGACTAATTGACAAAAGAATTTTCTAACCAAATATGAGGGGTTGGTGTTTACTGGGAATTGGGGAGGGGGTTGTACAAGGTATTACATGCATATTTTATCACCGAACACTGAAATTGAAACATTTTTCTTCATTTAAAAAAAAGACACTGACATTATGTATCATGGCTGCGGTGTTTTACATTTGGAGTAAAGTGTACAATAACAGGAGATACAACCGATGGACGGAGCCAGGAAAACGTGTGCCGTGTAAATATGGTGTAAATAGACAAATGAATACCAAGGCAA
Source organism: Saccostrea cuccullata (assembly GCF_032062105.1). Lineage (NCBI taxonomy): Eukaryota > Metazoa > Mollusca > Bivalvia > Ostreida > Ostreidae > Saccostrea > Saccostrea cuccullata. The sequence goes on along the minus strand of NW_026931407.1, from coordinate 23,170 downwards.
TTTCATCATTTTAAATTAAATGTATTCTGAATAACAGAATGAAATGGGCTTTGTTATGTACATGTACAAAATTTCTGCAAGTGAAATAAAAGTGTTTCCATGTAACATAAATTACAGTGTGTATTATAAACTACGAAATGCTTTTGCGGAACTCTGCAAATATTCGACCAATCGCAACGAGAAATCAAGTTTTTGACATGAATTCCACTCAGAAATATGTTAAAATATCACACCTATTGTAATATAGCGGTTTAGCAGAATATACCATCTTTGCTGTGTTCTTTGCTCGACTAGAATAAAGTGCAGCTGTACTTCATCCACAGATTTAGAGTAATTGACCCTGATACAGATTTATCGTGAAATGATCAACGGCTAGCTATCTTTTTTCTTGATTTTCGAACAACACCAGAATTTTCCTTCTACAACTTTGAATTTTTCTTCTGTGATATCCTCAGGGTTTTTTGTGAATTTCTTTACAATCCGTGTCTATATTCAGATGGACTTCTGAAATCTGACGTCCTTTCTCATGAACACACAAACATAAAATGTGTATATTTAAAATACTGGTAGGAAGGCGATATTATCCATGAGGTCACTTGAGTGACAAAAACTACATTTTCTATTGGTACAATTAAAAGTCATGCATGAAAATTTGTGACATGAGGTTTGATTGGCCTTGATACAAGAAATTTATTGAAGTTTTTTGTTTGAATATTTATTATGGATTGGTGTACCCTGATTTATTTGGACGAATGGCATAGACTCGAGTTTCGCACTCGTCACCACATCTGCATGGGCATAGGAGTCAGGACCGGGGGGCTGGGCTTATCCCCCCACTTTTTTTTCCAAATATTTAATTAATTAGTATAGACATTGAATATATAAACGTAGGTTTAGCCTCCCCCCCCCCACTTTCCACAGATACGTCTTAGTATAGGTTAAAAATGGGGGAAGTGGTGATGGGAAGAAAATTTTTGGTACTGAAGTTTGAACCTAACCCCCCCCCCCCCCCCACACACACACACACACACTCACACACGAAATAGGATTTTCGTGTTTGGGAAATGGACATTCCATTTTTTTTAAGGTACCATTTTTTTTTACACTTAGCGCCCCCCCCCCCACTTTCAATTTGCTTCCGACGAAAATGATGGGGACGGGACGCCCCCTCCCCCTTCCCCTTCCGTGTTCCGTACTCCATGGGATCTTTGACTTTTTTGATTAACATATTCTTTTGTGACATATTCACAAAGTGTTACTACTAAAAAATCCAAAATTTAAAATCCATACCCTCTGATACTAAAACAGAAAGGCTACTTTTAGCTTAAATTTTATTTTTTTGGAATTTTTTGTAGTATCGTAAACATTCTGTTATATGTGTCCACTGTCCACTATCATAAAGGGGTGTCTCCCTACACTATCAGATTTTTATTCCTATATCAAAATATTTTTTTTTCAGAATAATTATTACATCTAAACATAAACTACCTTCACCAAGAAAAAAACTAAATTCAACATTAAAACGAACAAACAGTATTATGAACAATTAGAGAGATAGAGCTTTATACCTGTGATGTAACGTTAGCTGCAAAAGAAAGGTACGTTAATATTGTGGATTAATCTAATATATACGTGTTTCGAGGTAATCTCGTCACAAGTCTTCATGTATATTTATTAATTAACATTTTCTAAAATAATTCATAACACTGTCCAAAGTATATTACAAATGAAACCCCAATATATTCCTTTTACATAATGGAAGGGCGGTCGGATCAAACTCGTCCTTTTCCGTATAGGAGAACAAGAACCGAAGAGGATTTCGGAAATAGCCGAGTAGCAACGATTGAATACGAATGAATCTGACGTCACAGCGGAAGTGACGCCGAGCTGTGTCTGCACTGGCTGTGTTTAGATCGAAGGAGGCTACATATCTTCGTGTTTCTCCGCGTTTCAAGGCATGTTTTCCTATTGTTAACATATTTTTATTTACTCAGCATTTTCTTGGCGATGTTGACGCGAAGGATGGGATTTTTTGAATGCAAACTGCAAGGTTAGTGAAAAATTGGAGACAACGAAATGACCCGACCTTCCCTCGGCGTTTGAGTGTGAAGTACGCTACGAGTTACGAAATTTACGCAAGCTGATGAGAATTCTGGGATCTTTGGAGAGTATTTACTGAACATTATTCACGATGGGATGTTAATTTGAACGTTTTTTTTATCATAATCTACGATTAGAAAGTAGCCGCGCAGGCGCAGTAGGGTTAGTTGTGCCTGGCATGACTAACCCCATTTTACGCGTGCGCTAACTAACCCTGTGAAACTGACAAAAACCTGACTAAGCCTTGACTTTAGGCTAAGTCCAAAAAATAAAAATGCATGCAAAGAAAAAAAAAAGAACACCAGCACACACAACATTCCAGAAACAAATAACACAAAATAATTATAAAATAAATAGAAAAAAAACTTAAAGATAGGCCACGGTACTTTTACTCATCAACGTAATTCACTTAACCTGTTTCAAAAAACATTTTGGCGAAAATCCGACTAAAATCGGTCCCGCCGTTTCAAAGATAATCAGCGTTGAACGTCTGCATTTGCACCTGTGAAAACGATCGACAATCCTTGACAATGTCACTTCCGGTTTAAATGCAATCAAGTTAAATGACGTCACAAGTGTGTCTCGCTTCCCTCAACTGATAGACAGAAAACGCGGTTTCTGATAATTTTGATAGTCCATTAGAGGAAGATTTGTTAGAACTTTCTTGTCATGTTTTGATGAGGATTCATTGCTATGGAATAATATAGAAAATGTGGGAGTAGAACCCTCTCGTTTTGATCCCTAGGCTAGTGAACCGTCAGACGAAGAAGAATCGACCATAAACGATGCGGAACCTGAGGAAGCAAATCGTTTGCATACTATTGATTGGTATATAAGTAAAACGATAGAAAATATTCACAAGTAGCATTTTAAATCATTATTTTAAAAATATATATTTAATAAAAACACAATTCGACACATTACCTATTTACTGAGTACCCCCCCCCCCCCCAAAAAAAAAACTTTAACATATAAAGGCCTAAACAGCTGAAAGTATCAATAATGTTAGTCCCTACTGATTTTAATTTTGCGTTCATTCTTTTCATTTGTTGTGGGAGCCCACTCTTTTTCTAGTTTTAAGTTTTAGAATATTTTTTCATTGTCGATCATTTTTTTTAATGTTTTGCAATGATTTTTTTAACAAATGACCCCACCCCATCCAGTAAAACTGTACGCATGACTTTTTAAAATTAATTTAGATCAAAGGCACGTTACTTCGTTGCTTGCAGTTGTATAGATTGATTTTAAAAGATTAAATTTGTATGTTTTACAATTTTGTGAAGAGAAAAAAAATGCTTTAATTCTCATGTTAAAGTATGGAGGAATTGAATTTGTTCAAGGTTACGTATATATCTAGGCTTGATGCAACGCATTCAATTAAAAGTCAGATGCTAAATTCGACTTTCAGAGTATAGTGAGTTTAATAAGATTGTTAAAATATAATTGATATGTAGGTATAATCTGTTTTTATGTGTCACATTATTCACGAGTTTGTACGTTGTTTCATGCAATATTTTATTCAATATTGAACAAGTCAAGGGTACCGGATGATCGACATTCTACCTTTTAGATGTCCAATCTAAACATTACTGTAATATGGAGGTTGATAGACAGTTATATTTATGTAAATTAAATAATCAATTAAATTCGTATTCAGTGCCAATGAGAACAAGACAATTGATGTATAGAACTATAGACGATGTGAAATGCACCTCGCCCCTGAAAATCCATATACACAATGTTCTCGGTAGAAATTTCAGCATGTGACTGTAAGCAAAAACTTCAATTATTTGTGATCGAAAGATCATTTTGGCATAATGTGCACAACCGGCAATCTTCGGCTTACTCTGCTACACTCCACTCAAATAAATATACGAGACATGCAAGAAGCTCCGAGTGATGTGTATACGCCATAACACTCCACCCCCCCCCCCCAAATAGACTTAACAAAGTCACAAATTAATAACGATTGTAGGATTTTATTTAAAAGACGTAGTTAATTTTTTTTAAAAAATCCTATTTAACTTTTCATTCTTTTCATTTTTATAGTCAGGTTATGACAGGGTGGGTAAATCTTAAAATAAAAATGTCGAAATTTATTTCATTCCTGATTGAAAAAAAATTAAAATCATATGCTTTATGAAATGGCTTTATAAAAGGTTAATTTACAGAGATAAAAAAAGAATTTCAACAGACAATATTATTAAGACTAGAGTTCACAAGCGTAAATAAGCAGTGATTAAATACAATCGCAGAGTAAATAAGATAGGGTTACGCCGTTACGGCAACACTAAGAAAGGGGTGAACAGCTTCCAAATGTCAAATTGGTATGATCTTCTGATAATAACATCAATCATTGAAAAAGAATACGGAAATAATGAGGTTTGGAAAAAAAAAATCTACAACATGCACTTTACCGATGATGTGAACTTCAAAACAATGATCCGGCACTTCATTACAATTTAATTGATCAAATATATGAGCGATTTTTTTTTTTTTTTTTTAGAAGGGGGGTTGTGGTGCTTGTACCACCGCTTTAAAGGTTATGGTCGAATTAAAAAAAAGAAATTTTTAGTAAATTCAATGTGTAAGAACAAAAATGGAGTAGGAAAACTGATCGAAACCGAAAATAAATTACTCAAAAAAATTAAGAGAGAATAAAGAAAAAAAAATCGGATTAGAAATCAAAAAATGAAACTAACGTACTGCCTGCATGCGTTTGATTTTAAAATTTTACAAGACCTGTAGGCAACGAAAACAGGACATCAAATTAGTTTTGAAATGACCACTGCTTATTATCTTCACATTTTATTGCGTCTTGCAGTTTTCAAACCTTTGAGGGTTGCGCCAAAGGTGACGGTGTTGATGATTAACTTATATATACTTATTCTGCAAGTCACACTTGTGACGTCACACACGTCACTTCCGGTATACAGAGATTTTCAGTGCGAGCTCTCAGGTGTAAACTAAGCTATTTTTAGTAATATCTCTAGTCAGCGAAAGAGATAGTAACTGTGCTGTATATCATTTTACTCGTAATTATAATGACTATCGAACTATGTTAAAATGTAAAACCTCCCAAGCCTTTCTTTAAATTCTAAAACTAAATCAAGTTTTATTAGAAATATTCATGTTAGTTCACTAAGTTAGTCAAATACTAAGATAATTTGCAATAGAAATTCATGTTAGTTAACTAAGTTAGTCAAATACTAACACAAAATGCAATGAAAATTCTTGTTAGTTGTCTAAGTTAGTCTAACTAAGGGATTTTTTCTTGAAAACCCCAAATTCCAATGATCAGAATAATTCCAATTTTAAATAATACACTGTTTGTGTTACATCTTCAGCATATTTGGAGCAGTAGGAAGCTATTTTTTGAGAATTATTGAGTTACTTTTTTGGCGTGTTTTGGGCAGTAGGTAGCTATTTTTAGAGATTTGTTGGTTTACTTTTTCTGCCAGTCTGGGTCTGTAGCTGGCTATTCTGGCCAGTATGTCCAGCCCGTACTGTTGGATCTCCGTGACGTCCAGATAAACGGCCATACAACCCAACACTGCTGGCGCGGCCTGACAGTTCACCATGACAACCAGGTTATCAGAAAAATGGCTGAATGTCCGCAATAGTTGTAGGCTCAACACAACATGAGACAGGGGGTCCTGCATCAAAGAAATAATTAAAACAAACCTATTCATTATTCATTTATACAAACTTATGAAAATAAAAACATGTTGTTATATAGATAGAACGTTCTATCGTTAAAAAGATATTGTCCTACGGACCCAGTTTAACGATAGAATTTGTTCCGTGTATTCGTAATGTAGCAAAAGAAACAGGGGCGATAACTCGTACTCACTATAACTCAGTGCATTTACTATAAACATTCTAGAGAGTTCTGAAAGTAAACATGGCAGATAAATTTAAAGCGAGAGAAAAACTTTGAGAAAATTAATTGGATTTTCCTCTTTAGATGGATTATTTTCTGGGATAAAAGGCATAAGCAATCTCAAAAAGGTTTGTTTTGATTAATTTGGTAGATATTTCCAGTGCAAATCCTTTTATATTCTTCAAAATCGTTTCGGAGTGGATCCGCTCCGATTTGCTACATTGCAAGTATATGGGACGCATTCTAACTGTGGTGAGGGCTTGTACCGAGACACAGTTAGATCATTCTAACTAGTTGTTATCATGATGATGACCATTGTATGACTGAGTATAAAAGTGTTACCATGATTTGCCTGAGTAGTTCCACTAGCAGTCTGACGGAGGGTTTGTGAAGCGGTCGATCTCGCTCAGACTCGGGCATCTCCTCGAGACTCTGAGATATCTCGGTGATGTATGCCACTATCACGGCGCGCTGGTAACCCGCTACCTCCTGTGTCAAAAGAGTCCAACATTTCAAACAGTGACAACAGTCACCAGGTAGTCTGACTGATTTTAATTTTACATACATACTCTAACAAGACTAAGGTCTGCTGGTGTGTACTTATAATAAAAATGTATCTTAAAGTAAAGAATACTTGTGTACTAAGTTTCACTAAAATTGGACTAAAACTGTAGGAGTACGGTTTTGCCAGATTTATTTCAAAGAAATTTCATCTTAGCATGTTAAGTAAGCATTACAACATTTGTCAAAATCAAAAACCAATAAATTATATAACTTAGTATATCTACTTGTGTATGAAGCCTTATAGCAGGAGTAATACATGTACCGGTATTTTGAAAGGATTTCAACAAAATTTCTATTTTTAGTAACCATGCAATGCAACATTTGTCGAAATAAAAAAAAATGAAAAGAAAGATACATCTCATTTTAGTTTACTAATGTGCAACAAATTCTTACTGAAAACTTTTTTAGAAGAAAATGTTATAAGGAATTATAATAATAATATTATATATAAGAAAATTCTATTTTTAGTAACCAAGTCAACACTACTTGTTAAAACCAAAATCTGTAGTGAAGCATTTTGTATCTTGGTATACTCTATTTGTGAACCAAGTAATATTGAAATTTAACCAAAATGTCGGAAGAGTCGGGTTTTGAAAGAATTTCATCAAAATTTCTCCTTTTTAGTAACCATGACAACATTTATCAAAATCAAACACCAAACTGAATGCAGAGAACTATGTATCTCACCATAGCTTACTATCGTGTCAGGTCTTATTGAAATAGACCAAACCTGTAGGAGGAGTAGCTTTTTGAAATATTTTTCAAAGATATTTTTTTTTTGTAACCAAGACAACATTTTTTGTAAAATCCAAAATATGTAAAAAAGAGTTGTATTTTCTTAGTATACTCCATAAGACATATAACCTGTAGGAAGGAGAAGATTTGGTCTGTGATTGCTGACGACAGTTTGGTGTCTGTATACTGGTTGATCTGTTTGGTCAGAAAGCTCGCGGCCAGGTCTGCCAGCTATAAAATCAAACAACTAAGGAACATCATCACAAAACTCTGGGGTAGGATTAACAACTACCAAATCAATAATAACAGGATATAACAATAAATTATAAAGCTCGCGGCCAGGTCTGCCAGCTAAAAAATCAAACAACAACTAAGGAACATCATCACAAAACTCGGGGATAGGATTAACAACTACAAAATCAATAATAACAGGACATAACAATAAATTATAAAGCTCGCGGCCAGGTCTGCCAGCTATAAAATCAAACAACTAAGGAACATCATCACAAAACTCGGGGTAGGATTAACAACTACGAAATCAATGATAACATTCTATACTGGCTTACAGTAGTATATCTTATCAATATCTGCCTAATTTAAATTTATTAAAAGGTAAACATCTGTTGATTTGGTGTTGATCACAAGTTCAGTGTCTATAATTCTAATATGCTCACCTTCTCTGTTGATTTTAAGTTGATCAGAAGTTCAGAGTCTATAATTCTAATACTCTCACTTCGTCTGTTGATTTGATGTTGATCAGAAGTTCACGGCCTATAATTCTAATATGCTAACCTTCTCTGTTGATTTGATGTTGATCAGAAGTTCAGGGTCTATGAATGGCACTGGTGTCTTTTCCTTTTCTTTTTCCCCTTCCTTAAGAAATCAATAGAAAAACCATATTATAGTAGGTCATTGTTTAATGAGGTGTCCTCATTTCATAATTTTTCCCAAAACACATAAAACACTGATTGAACAGTTTGAATTTCTAATCAACCAAACATGTTTTCCTACCGCAAATAAAAACATTACATCTCCCAAAACTGAGACATTGAAGGAGTTAGCAAGCATGTCTCTGGTTTATGTCAAACAAGTAAACCCTGCAATGAGAATTTTTATCCAATCCAAGGCTGTGTTATGTTTGATGTTGTTAACCTTAAGAAGGGTGGTGTCCTTGTCTCAATCTCAGAACTTAAAGATCAAGGTTATTTGTTAACGAGATGTTGAAAAATCACTATACATAATCTGTCAAATCTGTTGGTTTAATAACTTATCAAATACTCCGTATGTTGTGCATCCAGGACATGAGGGTGTAGTCAACATCTATATTAAATGATAATTCAAATATAGACATTCTATGTTAGATGATAATTCAAATATAGACATTCTATGTTAAATGTTGTCTTCCAAACTTTGAACTTCCCAAATTCTCTCTTTGGTTTAGGTGGTCATATATAACTTACACATTCTTGGGTCATTCTCTCTTTGTGTGAAATGAGAATCTCCCCTTCTCTCTTTGGTTTAAGTTTATCCATAAAAAAGATCTCCCCTTCTCTCTTTGGTTTAGGTGACCGGGTTTAGGTGAGATGTATAACTTATTTTTGAAATTTTTCTTCCAGTGACCTTCTCTCTTTGGATCAAGGTGATGACACAACCTTAGGTCATGAACAATCTTAGTATTGGAGTAGTAGATTCTAATGTCCCTTCTCTCTTTGTTTAGAAAGATATGGACCAGACACTCCCCTTCTCTCTTTGGTTTAGGTGAGATGTATAACTTACCAGTACATCTCCCCTTCTCTCTTTGGTTACAGGTGTGTATTCCTATGTACCCCCCAAACTCTCTTTGGTTTAGGTGAGATGTATAACTTACCAGTAATTTTTCTTCTCTCTTCCATTTATAAATAATTCAACAGCCCCCTTCTCTCTTTGGTTAAAGATGTAAACTTACCATATTAATCTCCAGTTCTCTCTTTGGTTTATATATATACCATGTATACTCCCCTTCTCTCTTTCTTTAGGTGAGGTATATTCTGTGTTTTATGTAGTCTCTCTTGGTTTAGGTGTGATGTATAACTTACCAGTATTATCTCCCCTTCTCTCTTTAATTTAGGTGAGATGTATATTTTACCAGCATTATCTCTCCTTCTCTCTTTGGTTTTGGTGAGAAAGTTTAATTAAAATTTTTCCCCTTTCTCTTGGTTTAGGTGCACATGCATAACTTACACAATTTTAAAGCACATTCTCTCTTTGGTTTAGGTGAGATATATAACTTACCAGTATTGTCTCCCCTTCTCTCTTTGGTTTAGGTGAGATTTGTTGAACTCACAGTATTACCCCAGGCTCTCTTTACAGGTGAGATATAAATACACCGTTTTTTTATTTGCCCCTTCTCTCTTTCGTTAGCTAAATGGTATAACATGTAATGAATGGCGACACTCTCTTTAAATGAACTACAATATAGAGATGAGATGTATAACTTACAGTATTATCTCCCCTTCTCTCTTTTCGGTTTAGGTGAGATGCATATCTTTACCTCCCCTTCTCTCTTTGGTTTAGGTGAGAAATGCATAACTTACAGTGCACGTCCCCTTCTCTCTTTGGTTTAGGTAGCTGAATGTAAGAACTCAGGGATTTCCAGTTCTCTCTTTTTTAGGTGAGAAAAACCACCAGGAGTTATCCAACTCTCTTTGGTTTAGGTGCAGATGTATAACTTACCAGTATTATCTCCCTTCTCTCTTTGGTTTAGGTGAGATGTATCACTTCTCCCAAATTATCTCCCCTTCTCTCTTTGGTTTAGAGACATTTAACTTAGCAAGCCTCTCTCTCTGGTTCAGGTGTCATACAATGGAATTTCGCAATGAAAAATTTCTCTCTTGGTTTATGTATCCATGCAGAGCTGAGGTAAGTTTGATCCCCTTCTCTCTGGTTTAGGTTCTTACTATACATAGCTTGTCTCCCCTTCTCTCTTGGTTTAATAATTTATTAACTTACCAGTATATGTCCCATTCTCTCTTTGGTTTAGGTGAGATGTATAACTTACCAGTATTAAATCCCCTTCTCTCTTTTATATAGACATTATATGTTAGATTATCATTTGGTTGAAGCTCACTTTATAACTTACCAGTATTATCTCCCCTTCTCTCTTTGGTTTAGGTGAGATGTATAACTTACCAGTATTATCTCCCCTTCTCTCTTTGGTTTAGGTGAGATGTATAACTAACCAGTATTATCTCCCCTTCTCTCTTTGGTTTAGGTGAGATGTATAACTTACCAGTATTATCTCCCCTTCTCTCTTTGGTTTAGGTGATATGTATAACTTACCAGTATTATCTCCCCTTCTCTCTTTGGTTTAGGTGAGATGTATAACTTACCAGTATTATCTCCCCTTCTCTCTTTGGTTTAGGTGAGATGTATAACTTACCAGTATTATCTCCCCTTCTCTCTTTGGTTTAGGTGAGATGTATAACTTACCAGTATTATCTCCCCTTCTCTCTTTGGTTTAGGTGAGATGTATAACTTACCAGTATTATCCCCCCTTCTCTCTTTGGTTTAGGTGAGATGTATAACTTACCAGTATTATCCCCCCTTCTCTCTTTGGTTTAGGTGAGATGTATAACTTACCAGTATTATCTCCCCTTCTCTCTTTGGTTTAGGTGGGGGTGAGGACTTGACTGTGATCCCTGGGGTCTCTCTTGGGTTTAGGGACACCTCCCTGATAAATCCTGAGGGTCCTGTCTGCTATCTCTATAGGGACACCTAAAAATAACCTTCTCTTTTACAACATTTATATCACTGAGCTCACACGAGTTACGGACACCTAAAAATAAACTTCTCTTTTACAACATCTATATCACTGAGCTCATACAAGTTACAGTTTGATGTAAAATAATTTGATAAGAAATGAGGTTGATTTCCCCCTGTGAGGTCCTCGCTATTTTAAGTACAGTCTACTCACCACTTATGAGTTTGATTTTCCCCTTCGAGGTCCCACAACTGTTAATCATACAGTCTACTCATCACTTATGAGATTAATTCCCTCATGAGGTCCCCACTGTTAATCATACAGTCTACTCATCACTTATGAGATTAATTCCCCCCAATGAGTCCCCACTGTTAATCATACAGTCTACTCATCACTTATGAGATTAATTCCCCCTATGAGGTCCCCACTGTTATTTATAGTCTACTCACCACTTATGAGGTTGATTTCCCCTGTGAGGTCCTCGCTATTTATAGAACAGCTGAGGTCAAGGTTGACTGGCCCCAGTACCATTCCCCCATTCTCAGTGAGGGTGAGCTGTAACAGAGAGACACAGATCCCATCAGCACTACTGTTATGGGTGGGAACAGCCCGGATGTTTCCATCTACACCTAGACCTGTGAATGAAACAAGGACGGTTTCTTAATTTTACAAATTACAGCTTTGTATTCATTTCCCTGGTTTAATTGTGAGGCACCATTGAGTAAGTCAAGGGTAAGTCAATAGAAGTATGAGACTGTGCAGGGTCCAACCTAAAATGCTAAAAATAAAGTGATTGTTCGATCTTTATCATTGTTCATCAAGTGCTTTCTCTGCATCGCTATAGACATTGAACAAGCTTCACTGGTTCAAAGGAGACATTGGAAGGATAATAATTATAAAGACCCCCTTATGCACTGGAGAGGGGGGGGGCGCAGATTTGTATCCAAAAAATACACAAAATTGGATAAATCGATGGGTTTTGGGACTCCTATGCAGACCCAAAACTGGTCAGGCCCCCCTTTTCAGGATTTCTGGATCAAAAAAAAAAGATTTCTGGATCCACCACTGCTTATGTACTGCTTCAGTCCAGAGTCCTGTGTTAGTCTAAAATTCTTGCATGGGAGGTAAAACGACACACGATCAATAAGATGTGACACTAGGGATGTGCAATTTTATCAGTATACCGGTATATCGCGATTTTTTGTTGCGTGATACGTATCGGTATCGTGATACAGAGACCTAAATACCGGTCTTTAGGTACATATTATAAAGTCCAGAAAGTGTTCATTTATTTGTGCAATCTTTCAATTTACAACTACAGAAATTATAGCTAGGAAAAAGTAGAAAATGGTTTTTATTGTAAGTTTAAATTCAAAAGTAGTCCCATGACCAATCATGGACTTGCTATTTTTTAGAAAATGATTTTTAAAGATTTTTCCTATGTATTTCTATGTAAAACTTTGGTCAGCCATTTTGGCCCCGCCCTTCCCCCGGGGGTCATGATTTGAACAAACTTGAATCTACACTACCTGAGCATGCTTCCATATAAATATGATGAATTATGGCCTTGTCATTCTTGAGAAGAAGATTTTTAAAGAATTTTTCTACATATTTCTATGTAAAACTTTGGTCGGCCATTTTGGCCCCGCCCTTCCCCTGGGGGTCATGATTTGAACAAATTTGAAACTATACTATCTGAGCATGCTTCCATATAAATATGATGAATTATGGCTTTGTCATTCTTGAGAAGAAGATTTTTAAAGAATTTTCCTATATATTTCTATGTAAAACTTTGGTCGGCCATTTTGGCCCAGCCTTACCCCCGGGGGTTATGATTTGAACAAATTTGAATCTACACTACCTGAGGATGTTTCTCCATAAGTTTCATCTTTCCTCGCACAGTGGTTCTTGAGAAGAAGATTTTTAAAATATGCCACCGAATTTTCAGTTATTCCCAATTATCTCCCCTTGAATGAGGGCGTGGCCCTTCATTTGAAAAAAACTTGAATCCCCTTTACCCAAAGATACTTTGTAGCAAGTTTGGTTGAAATTCGCCCTTGATTGGATCTTGAGAAGAAGACGAAAATGTGAAAAGTTTACGGACAGACAGATGGACGCCAGACAAAATGTGATCAGAAAAGCTCACTTGAGCTTTCAGCTGAGGTGAGCTAAAAAAGCATGAAGTGCCCAAAATAATGTTATATCGTATAACATAAGTTGAAAAAAGCATTATTCCTTATAATTTAATTTCAGTGTAGACAATGAGACATTTTTTCCTCCAGAAAAGCTTCAAATTGAGCATATTTTAAAAGTTACTAATTCTCAAACAACAATAACTCGAATACCATGGATATATCAAAGTAAGATGGAAGTCTAGAACACTTTTTATGCTCCGTAATTGAATATTCAGAGGTAATATATAGATTTTATGGAGTTACCATATTCATGATATCAAATATGTTATGGTTAAGAACATATTAATTAGGTTTACTTAGCATGCTTAGATTATTACAATAGTGATGTTTTATTTCCTAATCTTAATTATTTGGTATTCATACCTTCAAGAACCTCTACTAACATGACTATATAAGCTGTAACCTTTTTCATAACATAAGGAAACAATTTATTTCAATATTTGTGTGATTAAAGTCAATTCTAACTTGTAGATATTAAACATTGTTAAACATTTCCTTTTACAGAAGGTTTTATCATTTTCTTCCTGTTTCTGTATTTCCTGCTTTTAAATGCTAAAGACATGGTGTATGTATTTATTATTCTTCATTAAATGCTAGATACATGGTGTATGTAAGACCGCAGAATAGGGCTGGGCAATAATATCGATATTTCAATATATTGCAATACAATGACAAAAAATATCGTATCGCAATACGATTTTGTAATATCGATATATTGGCAATATGCTTAGATTAAGGAATTTTGTCATTAAATGTAAAAATGGACGTATGAAAGTTTGTTATTAACCCAAACAGTAAGTCAGAAGTTGTTTTGGGGGAACATTTCAGAGCATAACTTAAAAGAAATCAACAAGATTTTTTTTCTGTGTTGGTTACTTATCATAGTTATGTACATTCTGCATGTAAAATAAAGTAAATATAGTAAGAAAGTGCCATTTAAATTACATTGAAAATATTGCAATACATATCGCAATACAGTTAAAAATATTGCAATATATCGCAATACGAAATCTCTGGCCAATACCTAGCCCTACCGCAGAACATTAACTGGCAAGATGGAAATACGCAGCTTACGTCATTTCTATCTGTTAGTTACAATAAAAAAATTCAATGACAGACAATGAAATGGGTGGGTACAATTCGACGTGAACGGCCGAGAAAAAATTGGATTGAAATTCTAGTTTGAAATTCGTTTTCATAAAATAAAGAAATAAAGAAAAGGTTCGTTATTGTGGAAATATTTCTACTCAATACCATTATTCTGTGATTCTGTGATTTGAATCATTTGGTTTAATTATTTTTCAATTCAGGTAACTACTTTAAACTTAGTCAGTATGTTGCTGTTTGTTAGATTTTCATTAATTTTGTTGTTGAATATAATTTAAATCATGAGATTTATTCTACTGTATAAATGCATGAACCAAAAAACATGATTTTACACCAAAATAATCAGAAGCGACCAGAAAGATTATGGAACCGTGACAGTCTTATGCAATTGTTCCTAGAAAGTATGTTCTATCATTAAAATAATATTGTCATACAGACCCAGTTTAACAATAGAATTTATTTCATGTATTGGCAATGTAGCAAAATAAACACGGGCGATAATTCAAACTCAGTGCATTTACTAAAAACAATCCATAGAGTTCCCAATGTCAATATGGCATGTTAAAATTTGAAGTGAGAAAAAAACATTGAGAAAGTTTGAGTTTTGTCATTATATCATTATGGATTATTTTTTAGGATATTAAAAGGAATAATTATATATATACAATCTTATGTACAACATGTACAATGTTATGATTAATTTGGTTTTTTCCAGAGTATTTTATTTTGTATTCTTCAAAATCATTTGAGAGCTTTTTTTCCTTTATAACTGGTACCGATAAACGGCACCTTTCCCAATGCCAAAAAACATTAATTTTTCCCAATTCTGTGACTAAAAATTCCCAATTCAACTATGAAGCAACAGACCACGTCGACATCATATGTCTTGTTAAATGAATCATTGTACAAGTTGTCTATTAGTAATTGTTTCACTTCCGCTTAAATCGAAAGTAGAGAAAGTCGTAATTTGGCGGGACCTGCAGTTTTAGACAGCGTAGCGTCATACATTTTGACAAAAGCATGACAATGTGAAAACATGGGACGTTGATAAAAAAAAAAATAAGTACTTGTTTCTTATTCTTTAAAACAAGCAGTAATAGGTAATTAAGTTGGAATAAACACAAAATATGTTGCATTTGCATAAATAAGAGAAAATTCTTTGTTTTTCTTCGATGTTATTTTTCCCAATTGAACCCTTTCCCAATGGTTGGCAGAGCTCCAGATAAGGTGCGTATTTGCAGAAATACGCATTAAATTTTACAAAATACGCATTTAAAATCAAAATAGAGCGTACAATTACGCATTAGAAATCATAGATACACATTACACCACGAAAGTACTGCGTACAAGTTGAAGAATACATGTACGACTTCCTCAATACGAATTGAGTATAACTCATTGTTTGATTTTTCTCAAAACCAAGTGCAGATTTAAAAGCCTTTTAGTGACCAGGAATATTCTATTAATGACGATGACGATCTCTATTTCGGGAAGAAGAATCAAATTTTTAGATTAAAATTAATTTCCATGCAGAAATACTATGCACTCGGCATAACTTTGTTTTATTATTGGGTTCATATCTCTCAACTTGCCATATTAACGAAGATTCTTTCAGTTTACTCTTGATACGATATCTTAAATGAAGGAAAAGTTTTCCGTGTCTCTGATGGTACAGTGTACCTTGACCTACTGTATAATCTTCATTGTTAAATAAGAATGCTTCCCAATCTTAACAAAAAGTCTTGTTAGTATTTACAAAATTCATTAAAATAAATGCAGGAACTGACCAGGTCCAGCACAATACCCCGATAAAGGTATATAGCTTGATAAAGCTATATAGCTTTATCAAGGTATTTAAAATACCTTGATCAAGGTATTTTATGTAATGAAAATTCAAAAAAATTCTTTAAAAATTAATTACTGAAAGTCGAGTTCTGAGTTTTTGTCAGTGTGTCTACTCGTGCATGAAAAACGCTATGGTATCAAAAAGAAAGCATAAAATAACGTCTCCTCATACGACACGTTTTTATACTGATTTGTTTGTGTTTGAGTACTTTACATGCATCGGTGAATTTACTGACAACAACTCGGAACTCGACTTTCAGTAATTAATTTTTAAAGAATTTTTTTGAATTTTCATTACATAAAATACCTTGATCAAGGTAAATACCTTGATACCTTGATAAAGCTATATAGCTTTATCAAGCTATATACCTTTATCGGGGTATTGTGCTGGACCTGCTGACTGAAGTTTTTTTTTCCTCTTCAAAAAACTTGTTCTTCGATTACAAGCTCAAAATCAAAATAGAGGTAAAAACATTTATATATAAACAAAATTATGAAAATACTCTTCAATCATTTTGCTGAAAATCAAAATCTGCATTGATTTGAAAATCAGGGAGTAAATACACTTTGGGGTAAAAAATTATCTGGAGCTCTGGGTTGGAAAAAAAATTTGCTTATGTGGGACATATTCTGACTGTGGTGAGAGGCTGTGGTTTTGTCCTGATCCAGACACAGTCAGATTATTCTAACTAAATTGTTCCCAACTTGTTTAAATGCCTTTGCTACAAAAATATATACCAAGTTAATCAATGCCATAGATGACAAGGCAGTCAACCATACTTCTGTGTGGAGTCACTAACAAACTAATTTTACCGTGCCGTACAAAAGCCTTATAAGTTCACCGGCTGTGAGTTCTTGAGGCCCTATGTTCCACCAGGAACCAAAAGAACCATGATGATGATGCGTGTTCTACTTCATATAATTGTTTACCTATGAGGAGAACCTGTCCGCGTCCATGGACCGTGACGATGAAATCATGCGTGACATCCCTAATCGTATACAAATCTTTCGTTTTCCCAGAATCTGTCATTTTATCATTTCCTTCATCTCGCTTCTAGTTTTCCTCATATCAGTCACATGTTTGAAATTACCCTTCTTTTGCTAAAGAGCTACTTTCATTTTCGTTGGCGGGAAATTTTCGAAATTTGAAAAAAACCCTACATCTATATTGTAATATGACTGCTACCCCAAGAGGGGTAAAATAAATATTCTGCTCCTAGGACAGTCGGGTTCGGGGTGACTGTCACTTATCAGTGACTATTTACTATTTTAGAATCACACAAAGTAAAACAAAGATAACAAAGATTTGATGAAATTTAACGTTATTTACAATGAATCAAGATGAAAAACTGGTACCTCCAGTTAAGCAAAGTATAAACAAAAATAAAAGGATGATATGAATGATGATGAAATTTTCAAGGGGTTTAAGGAAATAATTTAGGAAAATATAGCTTTTTTGAACCTAATTTAGAATTGTACTCTATTTAATTAGTTTAATTTAGATCGGGCTCGAAATTCCTGATATTTAGATTAAATATGGCGCTGAACTTGAAGTGGATAAATTTTCAATTATTTTGGAGAGAAAAAATTAGTGAGTTAGAGGGATGTGCCCTTGAAATTTATACCGAAATCGGTATTTAGTGCTCGAAAACGGGAAGATGGGCTTACCCGTAGCTAAGGTGCTATGAGCAGTGGACGCAAGAACTCGAAGTCCGCTGAGACTACCGAAACACGGCCTTGTATAACTGTGAGTATACAAAAGAAATGGTCAGCCAACCATGAAACGTTAAAGTACATCTTATTGGATAAAATAATTGATGATAGGCCTTTCAGGTAACATTTAAGGTATAAGCTTACTGAATTAAAGGCAATATGGATGACAAGTGTATACAAAAACGGACTTAAAAACATGAGGCAAATAAACTAAGTACTTTAAGGAAATATATACTATCTTTGTACTATAAGGCTATTATTATTGAATATTCTTAGATATAATAGTAATTAAAGGGCTTATTTAAAATATGGATAAATTAGGCCATCCTTAAAAAAATCTTTTTTTGCGGTAACGCGCCTCCTCATTTTAGGTGTGAGTAGGTAAGTAGGCTTCTTTTTTTTTTTTGAGACTTACTAATCAAACAAGAAAATTAAAGCATTCTAAATGAATTCAATCATTTATTGCCCAAATATAGGAACACATCAGTTCTTTTTTTAAAAATGGCGTAGGTGCAATGGAGATGTAAAAAAATATCAATCGGATAAAAACAGAAAATGGATATGTATAAAAAAAAGAAAAAAAAGAAGATTTTTGAACTGATAAAAAAAAATCCAGTAGGGTGGATTTTGATGAGTCTGTCATGTTACCGCAAAAGAACATTTTTTTTAAGGATGGCCTTAATTAGATAAGGATGAGTTTTTCCACAATATACCGGTATATGCACGTATAATGATAACTGATTGATTGAACGATTAATATTATTTTAAGCTGAGTCAGCAACATTTCAGCCATATACAAATATAGCTGGAGTATTGACACTCAATTTGAGTTAGCTGCAATAATGTAGCCCTCTCCCCTTTTTTTGGGAGAGGGCTACAACTCCTTAGGATCTCCGTAATGGTGCAAAAGCGGGAGCGATTCACTCCCACACGAATTTCAGCTCAAATTGTCAGTAAACGGCTATTTTATTTATATATCTTACCTGGACTTCCGAAATGAAGTTATTCCAGACATGAATCGATCCGAAAATATAGAGAACAATCCATATATCCGTATTTTTCGTGTATGTCAACATCACATCTTAAATTTATCCGCCATGTTTACTGACCTTGACAGATTTTATTTTGGAATGAGTGTGACTAAAATGGGTAGCGAAAACCAGGCCGGGCCGGGATTTTCGATAACGAAAACCGGGTTTTTGATAATCACGAAATAAATACTCATTCTTTCTTCATGAAATTTACAGACATAGTTTATTATTCTAGGATTGGCCTTCGCTGAAATTTTTAGGTCAAAATGTTGTGTTTTTTGATGATTATCACCGATTGTCCTTTTCCAAGTGACTAAAATGTGTAGCGAGCCTGGATTACTCATTTTGGCGATTTAAACTTAATTTCGGCAGCATATTTACAATTATTTCATTTGGATCTTTGAAATTGAACATAAACTACCTAAAACATTTAACTGTTGCATTAATAAATCACGATTATTGAAAATAAACACATTTTCTGAACACCCGGTATTGGTTGAAACCGGACACGTTCACCTGGGAAAAACCTTTTATTTCCGAAATACTTCTCAGATAATGACATATATTTGAAATATAAATGACTCTTTTTTGATTTTCATATTTTTATTAAATTTTTCCAATTTATTTCTTAGATGTTTCTCGGTCAGGGACTGAAAAAAATCTACATTCTTTCTCTAGCAATCCAGAATTATTAATTTGTCCCGGGCAAACGCATCCGGTTTTGACCTGTCCCGGGTCTATGAAAAATGACAAAAACCCTAATAATTGACATTTAATTTCATAATGATCGAACAATTTAACTATTTGAAGTTAATAAACAACCATTAAATGCAAATATCAAAAACACTTTCGATGCATTAAGCTTAAAATCGCCAAAATGAGTAAACCGGGCTCGCTACCCATTTTAGTCACCTGGAAAAGGACAATCCGCAATAATCATCGAAAAACAAAACATTTTGACTTAAAATTCTCAGCGAAGGCAAAACCTACAATTAAAAACTATGTCTGTAAATTTCATGAAGAAAGAATGAGCATTTATCTTGTAATTATCAAAAACCCGGCTCTCAGTTTTGAAATTCCCGGCCCGGCCCGTGTTTCGCTACCCATTTTCAGGGCTTTCAAAAAGTTTTGAACCAGGTGGTACTTTATAAAAAATAGGAGGTACCAGTTGGCGAACGCCAAAGGCGTGAGCCTGCTAGGGGGGTCCGGGGGGGGGCATGAAATTTTGAAATTTAGAAGCCACCAGACAGCATTTCCTGGTTTCTAGACACATAGAAGTATGCTGCTATCAGTGTTATTTTTATGCCATGTTTCAAAGTTTAGTTTTGGTCAATACACATTACTTTTGAAGTTTAGCACTGGATGGGTGGAATTACATAGAAAAAATTAGTTATTTGAGCAGAGTAAGAATAAGATTTAGGTAAAACTTCTAAGTTGTATGCTATATTTGTTTATATAAATGTGTTCAAATTTTTTTTGCAAGTTTTTTTAGTTGTAAGTGTTATGTTTTAAATATAAAAAAAAAATATTGAGTCACGAAAGGAAATGGAAATTCAAAATTTAAATTTAATAAAAGAAAAATGAAATTGTATTTGCATTAAATTAAATTCATTTCTGTTCTACAGTAAAGTGCAGATTAAAAAAAAAATTAGAAGAAGCACTGCATGATGCATAGCATGTACCAATAAATTCAGCATATTTTTCATGCACTGGTACATGTACATATAAAATAATATACATGTGTAAATTACACAAAGATGACATCAAGACTTGAGACAAAAAAATTTAGATATGACTCCCTCACTTTACTGGATATGGTTACAATATTTGGAAGAAAGTTAACGTCCGCTAGGTCATTCTCTTGACCACTAGAAAACTGCTGAATCAAAGAATCAAATGTGTGGTAAAAGAAATAGTTTCTGTTTTATGTCCTTTTGTTTCATCAGAAAGTTGCAGATATTGAAGACTGTAAGTAATTTATATCGTCAGCTGCGTATTTTGACACTTAAATTTGAAGAGTTGAGGCTATTAAAATGTACAGAGGTGGTCAAAGAACTATCTCCTGTTCATGTTCGTCTCTCTATCGGTCAATTGTTTTGAAGACTTTCCGTGGTCTAGTTCCTTGTATCTTAAAATCTTTTGTGAAACTCATTACCATGGCTTTAAATTGACACTTTCATTTCTGACACCTGGATTCCTGTTTTATATTTTTTTTGGCCGTATTTATTTAAAATATATTCCTAGTAATTAGCTTTTGTCAAAATCAGTGACGGTGGCATTTGATATCGAAATCTACTTTCGTTTTCGACAAGATCTATAAGACGCGTTACGCAATCTCTTTTGTTTCATTTATTCAAATGCTTTAATGATCTTCTTGACTAACCAATCAAAAACGTTA
The DNA here is from genome assembly GCF_032062105.1 of Saccostrea cuccullata. Taxonomy (NCBI): domain Eukaryota; kingdom Metazoa; phylum Mollusca; class Bivalvia; order Ostreida; family Ostreidae; genus Saccostrea; species Saccostrea cuccullata. The sequence continues at coordinate 1,860 of NW_026931407.1, read as the reverse complement.
TTAGATACCATTACGGACTAAAGAATAATACAAAGCTACGTAACCACAACTTTTGTAAAACATGGTAGGGCCTATCGTATTTTCACGCGATTTTTTTCTCCACTGAATATTTTGGCCGGTACCATGAATGAATCCAACCGGGTAAAAGTACCGGGTACCGGCATATTTTGAAAGGCCTGCATTTTAGTCACACTCTTTTGGAATAGCCAATGCGATTAAGGATCTAAAGGGAGTGGATTTCTTTGGAATTACCTTATTTTAAGCATAAAGGTCGCTATTTACGAAAATATGACACATGGAATGATTTTATTTATCGATGTTTAGTGTTACTATTCATTAAATTAATTATAAACATTGACATGTGCTTTATTGGTGAATTATTCTAAATTTCAAGCGCAAGTCTCGGTACGTCGCGCGTGAACTTTCATGGCTGCTAAATAAAGCAACAAGATTTATTTTACATGGTTTTCGCGTAAAACGAGCTATGATGTCGACAGTGAATTAAAATTTCGTCTTATCAGAAGTAAGTTCAATGTATAAACAATTTATTCTGCCTGCAGTCGCCCGTATTTAAAAAATATTTTTGCACCATTACGGAGATGCTGTGGAATTGTAGCCCTCTCCAGAAAATATCACATAAAAAAAAATCGTTGGGGGCTACATTATTGCAGCTAATTAGACTAGCATTTCCATTATTTCATAAAATATGCAATAAAAAAATTAAAGCTGCATGCATATGGATATTTGTTAAGCTCTAACACAGCCAGTTTAGAATTACATGATGTATTATTTAATCCCTACACTGTATGTCTCTTAGAGATGTATGTACAGTATTTTAAACATGATAAGAAATGGAAATTATATCAATGAAATTTGTGTCTATCTGTTAATCAAGGCTACCTGATTTTCTTTCACTCTAACCAATTTATGATTGAACAATATTTGACGGGCGTATCATGCTGTGGCGGGACACTAACTTTATTGACAGAGTTATGCCCCTTGGACTTAAAAAATTCCAATAAATTGCAGTTTCCGTTCATTTTCGTCGCAGAGGTTGCACATATTGAAATGAAATTTAGTATACAGATTTTTCAAGTTTTGTGTTGGGTAGGATTACACAATTGTAGACAGACTTATGCCCTTTTTGACTTCGAAAAAATTCAAATTTGGAGGGGGGGGGGCATAAGTGTTTTACAAACATCTCTTGTTTTATACTTAGTCTTAAAAAATCTTAAAAACCTTGCTCATGCTAGTGATGGTATCTAGATCTGTTATGCTATTATTTTTTTCTGCCTTCTCTATACTAACAAGTAATCTTTTCCTTACATATTTAAACTGCTTTCATTGCCGATTTTTCTCCATTCTTCACATAGCTCTTCTGCTATAAATAGCGACACACGACTTTTAATACAGATGGGAGATAACTCTTAAACTTCACCCAGATTCTTACTGAATAAAAATACATGAAAACGCCTTTATTAACACCCAAAAATCAAAATAAAAAATGCTGGGGCGGGACACTTTGAGAGGGGCGGGCAGGGTTAAGAATCTTAAGATTAATTTTATCTGGCCTTATGCTCTTAATTTTATTGTGCATTCCCATGTCCCAGAAATCAGATTTTTTTAACAGGCTGTTTTTTTTTTTGTTTCAGCAAATGGAGAGACGATAAAATGGGAAGAATTGAGAAAAACAGTTACAGGAAGTGAAGCGGTAAGGTCAGATATTGTAACCATGGTAACAGACGTAAAGAAACACCAAAATGTCTCACTGTTAGACCGAAAGGATTTTTAGCTCACCTCAACGAAGTTGGGGGAGCTTATGTAATACCCTCGGCGTCGGCGTCCCAGGTTAAGTTTTTT
>NW_026931406.1:0-47376 GCF_032062105.1 Saccostrea cuccullata | reverse complement strand
TTTATCTATGAATGAATAGATAACAAATAAATTCTGCAATTTCCCATATTTTATTATTGTAAAGTATAAAAACGGCGGTAGGAACAATTTGGTAAAGTCTGTAAATTGGCAATGAAATGATCGAGTAACAGATAAAACTAATCATAATAAATATATGGCAAAACTCTGTCCCTACTCCAGAACAAAATTATGATAACATATTGATATTTCTGTCAACATGCAAGATAATAAATTGCATGTCAACATCATATACATGACCATGCGGAGAAGGAATAAGGCAGGTTTTATTAAGTTTATTAGGAAATAAAAAGCAATGGCAGATCTGAAATATATTTAAATTGAAATAATTCAATTCAATATCATCAAATCATAATACATATAGACTTTGAAAATGATGAAATTATACAAACATCATTCAAGTCAAGTAAATTTTATTTATAGTCGGTATATATGTACAGGATAACAACGTAACATGAGCTGTGATAGCTCTTTAACCAACTTTTTTTTACACTTTGTAAAGAAAAAAAACCAAGTAAAAATATACATAGTTAAAGGTACTTGGACACAGATTTGAAATTAATTTTTTCTCTATAATATTACGAAGTATATATTTTAATAGCATTTCACACAAAAATTAATTAAAAATCTTATTTCATTTAAAAGTTATTAAAACTTTAATTTTTTGGTGGGTTTGATTGACAGATCCTTACACTTTCACAAATTTTGATTTTACTCTTAATACTTAGGAAAAGTGGCAATCTTGTTGTGTATGAATGCAAAATATTAATACTACAATCCAGAAAATTCAGAGTAGACATGTTCGAAAGCAAAACAAACACACAATATATTCTCAGTCCGTGCAGTTGTGGTGAGCAGACTTTGACAATTGAACGCACTCGGTGAAATCCAAACATAAATAAAAACAGAGCTCGTGCCTTGTTTACAAAAACTGTGTACATAACACGAGTGTGATCGATTTGCACATACGACTTAGCTCGGAATGACGATACTTGTGAAGGTGTTTTGCTTAATTTCTATCATTTCTATTCTGAATAAAATTATTTTTTGGATTAAAGTTTTAATATTCTCATTAATACACAACAAGATTGACACTTTTCTGAAGGATTAAGAGTAAAGTTAAATATGTGAAAGTGCCAGGATGTGTCAATCAAACCCGCCAAAAAATTTGAAGTTTTAATAACTCTTAAATGAAATAAGATTTTTAATTAATTTTTGTGTGAAATGCTATTAGAATATATAATTCGTGATATCATGGAGAAAATATTAACTTCAAATCTGTGTCAAGGTACCTTTAAATATATAAATAGTTAAGCCATCTTTGTCTTAAGGCAGATAACTTCTCATTCCCTTCAAACTTAAATCTAAACTTGACTAGGCCAAAAAATTGTAATTTTCATAAGTTTAAAATCGTTTCTTCCAGAAATTTGAAATATACTAAAGCTTATTATTTGGACTTCAAATAAATATTATGAAAAATTAACGGACAAGGGAAAGTTACCTTGAAAGTGGTGACAACGGACAGCTGGAAAGGGTAGAGTTAAACAATTCATAGCTGGGGTGTATGTGACAGAGTGATTTATCACCCATTCTCAATATAAGGGCTCAAATAATGTCGCCTCATTTTCATTTAGAAGATATACGACTGTTGTAATTTTCAAATCAACATTATAAATACTCATATAACAATGAATAAGAATTCATATAATTATCGATTTGAAAGGGTATTTATGGAGTTCCAAATTCAATTATAGTAACGTATTTGAAATGTACGTTACTGTCGCCGAGGCAAACATTATGCCGAATCCCCTCTGTGTAATATACAGTTTTGATTCTCTAGTAAAAATTTTCTGATAAGTTAAACCTTGTATCATATATATTTCTTTTTATAACAATAAATACATTTTCTTTGTGATAGTAAATCATTTTTATTGTGGAATGTCCCTGTCGCTTAATTCTATTTCAATCAATTTACAAGCAAACACAAAGATTATACAACTGATAGTTTTTTTCTCCTTTATTTATTGATGGGCTAAATTTGAAATTTTGAAGGATTAATTACTCCTACTTAGATAATGTAACATGAAAATGAACAATTTGAGCAACTTTTATAAATATGTTTACGGAATGAAAGACATTTTCAATCGTAGAGATAAGAAAGAAATGTACGTTACCTATATTCTTCCATTAAGAATATATATAAAGTAGAAAATATGAGACGACTCTGAATAAGAAACCCCTTGTATCCTGTAAACTGGCAAAGACGTTTTGTTCAACATAATTAAAAATTATTTTTTACATGAAAAGTGATCATTTGAAATGTACGTTACTGAAATGTACGTTACCATGAAATTCGAATTAAGTGAATCTCGCACGAATTTTCATGTATTCTCATACTTTCACACACTCGAATGTGTACACAAAGGAAAGTTTCAAAGGTTGGAGGTCGGCTAAATCCCAAAATAAATGAAAAGAAACGTTTCTGCTTAGGAAAAGAAATATATTAAGGTCAATTATATGTAATATGATTTTGATACCCTGTATCTTTTTCTGAATACGAAACCTGTATGATGCATTTCTTATGATATGCAAGTTCAAATAGTATCAATATATTGCGTGTCAAACGTACGCTTGTGGAAGAGAATTGATTTTTATATTTGAAATGTACGTTACGTATGGTAACGTACATTTTACGTATTTCTAACTGACATTTTTTTAAAATTTAGTCAATGAATTGTGTTTACACGAGCGAAACAAAATTATCGTTACAATCCATTTGACAACTGGCCACATAAATCCATCTAAATGCACCCCCAATCCTCGTAAATGTTTTAGACTGTTACCACATGCTAGAAAATTTATTTCTAGGTGTTTTAAATTCATCTTTGGCAACCTTTTTGCAGTTTGTTTACTTTTAATATGCGACTTTTCGTCAATATTCATTTAATTGTTGTTGATAATTTAAAACAAGGTATGCATAGGCTTATAATTGGTAAAAAAAAAAAGAAAGAAAAGAAAAAGATACAAAACAAATAAACCCAGAACACAAGACGGTCACGTACATTTCAAATACTGAAAGGCACACAATACTCAGTTTTGTTTGAATCATTGCATTTTGGGTTATATTTTTCCAGATCTGCTGAAAAGCACGTATGTTTGTGATTTGGAAAACGATGTTGCAACATACTAAATGAAATTGTTAACAAACTGTCAATGGATATATTCGGAATAGATTTATGTTAAGTTTCAATGGCCAAACACGAGCATTTGTTAGATCATAGCAAAATACGTCTGACTCTTAATTTTTTTTGTCTGTACCCTTGCACACAGGTAGAAGTAACTAGGCTACGACCGGTGTCAATTTCAGCGAAACAGCACAAAAGAATGGTAATGAACTGAGGTGGAGGGGATTCCTCAATAATATGTGAAATGAACGTTACCGAAGTGACGTGACACTCATGTAGTTGATGACAAATAACCTCGTTTGTTACATTATGATTTCTTATATTACTGCCTTAAAACGCTTCATTGAAATGATTTTTATGTCAATAATTGCTTTTTTTTTCAATATTTACTTACATATTATTACAAGCTTGAAATGTACGTTACCTACTCATATTCTGAGGCAATCGTGTCTTTATAGTGGTGATTGTGACATATAACACAATGTGATAACATAGAGAATCTTTTTTGGAATAAACTGAAACAAAACGATGAATTTTTAGATGAATTTTAAGCTTTTTATTTAACAGAAATATATCTTGAAATGTACGTTACATTTACGTAGTTTTCTAAATCGGCATGGATATATGTTAAAAAAGACAGTAACTACAAAATAGAATTTTACTACATGTACATGTTAGGTTCCAGTATCTATAGAAAATGACAAGATTCCAAACTGATCGCTCTAAAGAAAACAGAGAGAGGAATTGAAAGCATATATTTAAAAAATGTTTTTATACATCTGGATCAAAAAGTAACCTTTGTTTTTTGAAAGGAAAAATCAAACGCACGTTCGAATGCCGAGAAAATATGTTGCTGACAGAGTTGGTAGGATGTGCTGGTGTTAAGATGAGATATTCCAATTGTGATTTTAATGACTACATTTTTTTTGACATATCTTTTTGGACATTGAAGAAAGAGTAACGTACATTTCAAGCTACATTTTTGAATAAAATCACCCTCTATTTTATCGTCTTGTCATTATTCCTTGTATTATAATTTGATGAAAAAAAATCTGGAAACAAAATCTTCAGATACTTTCTTTCAAAGGTAATTGATAGAAAAATTGTTATCTTGAACTTCATTTTTTAAAAAATCAGAGAGGCATTTGTGCCCTTATATTGAGAATGGGTGTTATACCGGTTTTAAAATCATTTCTCTTTCTGAAGAACTAGCTGAGCCATAATTTACTATGATACCATATTTAAGCATTGAATTCATATTTTTGGCTGTCTTCGGTCCTATAACACACCTGGCAAATTGAATACCGTGCGTTAGCGCGGTATGATAAATTTGTCGACACGGCCAGGTGTGTTATAGGACCGAAGACAGCCAAAAATATGAATTCAATGCTTATATTTACATTCTCTAATTTTCCTTCTTCATAATTGCTTATTTCGTTAACATTTAATGTGTATTTAGCGCCCTTCAAAACTATCGTGGTTAATAGACGTAAGAGCCGTTTGTGACGTCAGATGACGTTAAGTGACGTTGCGAAGTTAAATTACGCAAACAAACATTGCGATTAAAAAAGTGACAAATTAATTCTTAACGCAGATTACGTTATTTTCTACATTAATTTTTCAGGGCTGTAGTTTTTCATTAAATTGAAATAAAACATTTTACATTTTGGTGTTTCTAGAGTATTGAAAATGCATATAATTTCTTCTGTGTATTCTAACGCGCGGTGACAAGGTTTCGCGTGTGTTATAGAAATTTGAACGTCGTGGATTTCTAATGGATTTGATAAGGAAAATTATACTGAATGTAAATATTTGCTAGTAGTCAGTTCTTGTTTTAGTTTTCATTCCTGAATTCTATACTCATCAAATTTCATTGGCCAGTAAATCTCCCAATAAATCTTGATTAAAAACATATGCCACATACTCCCCAGCTTTAAAGAGCTGCAACTTTGATGTCGGATTTTTTTAATTTTGTTGCAAAACTGTAAAAACTATTTCAATGACGAAAAAAATCAATTTAATAATCTTCTTTTGTTCATATTTGCGATGGAAGAACTATTTATATGCTTCGATTGAATATAATATGATTAAACATGGCTTTTCTGTTCTTGGGAAAAAAATTTGATCTTTGATCCCCAATTGTGGCCCACCCTACCCAACCCTTACTTCCAGCTCATGACTTGAACAAACTTGAATCAACACTACGTGAGGATGCTGACATAAAGATATGACCGATAAATGCTTTGCGGTTCTTAAAAAGAAGAGTTTCTTTTTTTAATTTCAGATGTATTCATTCCTATTCCACAGTGGCCCCGCCCTACCCCTGAGAAGATTTTATAAGATCTTTCCTGGCCCATTTAGTTCTGGAGAAGATTTTCAAAGATTTTTTCGTATATATTCCCATGTAAATATTTGATCGTCAGATGTGGTCCCGCCCTACCCCCGGGGGTCATGATTTGAACAAAATTGAATCTACACTATCTGAGGATGCTTCCATATTAGTATCATTTTTATTGGCCCAGTGGTTCTGGAGAAGAAGATTTAAAAAAAATTCTTATCTACTACTATGTTAAACTCGATCAGCCATTGTGGCCTCGCCCTACCCCCGGGAGTCATGAATTGTACAGAATTGAATCTACACTACCTGAGGATGCTTCTACACCAGTTTCATCTTTCCTGGCCCAGTGGTTGTGGAGAAGATTTTTAAAGATTTTTTACTATTTATTCCAATGTAAACCTGTGATCGTCAGTTGTGGCTCCGCCCTACCCCTGGGGTTCATGATTTGAACAAAATTGAATCTACACTACCTAAGGATGCTTTCACATGAGTTTCATTTTTCCTGGTCCAATGGTTCTGGAGAAGAAGATTTTTAAAAGATGCCATTAGGCCAAAGTTTTCATTAATTCATCATCAACTCCCCTTGGAAGAGGGCTTGGCCCTTCGTTTGAACAAATATGAACCCCCTTCACCCAAGGATACTTTGTTGCGAGTTTAGTTGAAATTGGCCCAGTGGTTCATGAGAAGATGAAAATGTGAAAAGTTTACAACTACGACGACAAAGACAGACAACGGAAAAATTTTGATCAGAAAAGCTCACTTAAGCCCTCGACTCAGGTGATCCAATAAAAATACTGAAAATGGTCCATGGTTATTATCCTTTTTTTTACATTTTATATAAAAAGATAGATATATATATAGATATTTTTTAAAATACTGGTTAAAGAAAATATACAGAATATAAAGGCAAAATGTAAATTACAAGGAAAAATGCTTTGGGTAAGCTTCTTTGGAAGCTAACTTTTCTTTCAGAATGTCGTTACACTTTTAAGAACATATACATCATAGTTGGAACTTTTTTGTGTTTTATTCTCTGGAGTTGAAGAGTTCCAGAACTTAATGGAACTAAATGCTTCATTTAAATATCTATACATACTGTCATACACTTCTTCTAAAACAAATCATATAGGATATATGTGGAGTACTTTTTGTGTATTTTTCTTATAAAGCATACGAGCATTTTCATGGTTATTGATATCTTTTCAAAACCCCTGGTAGTGCATGCTTAATTTTTGTCTCCGATCTTTGATGGTACAATAATCTTTAAAAATATTTTGACCTTAAATATATACATGTATACGCTATATAAAACGAATCCCTGGAGTCGTCAAGCGCACACCATGTTGATCTTCAGTCGTGGATAATTGATCTTGCATATCTGTCTGAACTCTTAGTGAAATCAATACTTCTGCAACGTGTCCCCGCTTTTATTTTTAGTTCTAAGAATAATTAAATTTTTAAAAATAGTAATAAATTTTGCCAAAATACTGTAATTTATATTCGAGAAGAGTGAAGAAATACCCTGATTATTTTTTAAATACATTATGTAAATATTTTAAAAACAAAAATATATACATTTAGTGTCATACTTTTAGTTTAGTGACATTTTGAAACGAATTATCCCTGAATTAAAAATCTTAGAGAAAATTGTACTCTATACTATTATTGAAACTTTTTAGAACTGAAGTGAATCACAAAACGAATTACTTACCAGAAAGTTTATCTGAGGTTTTGTGGATCGTTTGAGGTGAACATGGTGAAATCCTATCCTATGATATATAATGATTGATTCATTAAAGTCATGTTTGGCACTCATATTATCAAACACACACTAAAATGTTCTATAGACATAATTCAGGAATAATACATATCTTGTTTTGAAAATAAATTATATTAACTTTAACATTAAATTGCTTTCTTTTGCTTGTAAAGTTGCAGCTATTGCAGAAAAATGCGTAACCCGTGTTTTTTTTTCCTGCAATAGCTGCAACATCTAAAATTCCTTTACTTACAGCCTGAAAAATTTTATTTATATTTGTATAAAGTAATATTAAAATTTATTTTGTTGATATGTAAATCATGTATACATTTTACATGTTGATATGTATATCATTAAACGTTTCAATGATTGAAGAGTCGTTGTTCAAAAAATCTGTAGAAGTGATATGCTCTTACTGAGAAAAAGGGGATGATCTAAATAGTCAAACGATTTCTTTGGTTGTTAGTACGGGAATTAATGCCGCAGCTGTTGCAGAAAAAACGTGTAATTTTTTTTCTCCAATAGCTGCGACGTTCGTTTCCGAAGAAAGAAAAGCATTTATTGTTTATTTTTACATTTGTATCAAAAATCATTAAAATTAAATTAAATTTGTTAAATATTGTATTTAAAATGATTATGTCATTGTATGCATAACTGATGGAACAGCATCTACGCACGTGGCTTGTTTAGTATCGTTTATGCACAGATTGATAGCAATGGTCTTCATAAGAAATAAAGGAAAAATATTCAGTGAATGTAAATATTTATAAGTGGATGTGAATTTAAGCTTATTTTGCATTCAAAATTTCATTTTTTCACCCTGGAATATCTATGGAGTTTTTCGTTTGACCGATTATAATAAGATGTGACCATAAAACCTCAGACCTCAAAACAACATAAGTGAAATCAGAAGCCATTAACAGGTCGAAGAGAATACTCGAAATCGGGTATTATCCCTGAAATCGCGTATAATACCCGATATTAGGGTATCGTTGAATCCGCGAAATCGGGTATAGGAGGTTTAATCACCTTATAAAACTTAAACAATGAGATGGCGCATGTTGCCGAGTTAACTTTCATCTAGATACACATGTTTTCTAAAGGTATCACCAGCCAAGTAAGAATTGGGGCGTCAAGATTAATGCGTTCGGGACAACAGATACCCGTGGAGCTCAGTACATTTCATGATCTGCACACAAAAAGGCGTTCGATTTGCTTTATATTTTTCCTTATGTTGAAAGTATATGCATCTTCCTAATGTTCATTTCCAACACAACAGAATTGTAAAGTATAAGAATTCGGGAATTTATAATAATTCCACATCAACACGACAAACATGAACAATTTGTAAATAAATCAAATTATACGGAAACACATTTCACACACAAGATATGATGCCATGTATAAACAAGGGATTGTCTATCGTATCTAATTATGCGTCATTAATTACTTTCACATTCATCTTGTGCATAAAATCAAATTTATTTATGAATGTATAAATAATCTAATGATAAAAATGTCTAAAATTTCGGCTTAAAGAACCCTCTTTCTCTTTTTTTGAAAATCTTTTCTTTTTTATTTATCATTCAAACATATTTGCAGAATATGTCTTCAACATTTTAGCAGAGACAGTCATAGTTTCAGGAATACAGCTTATGAGAGAACATAACTGTTGATCGTTTAATTTCGCTAAGTCATCAATATTTTATCATTTCTTGGCGACTTCAAAAGGGGGGGGGGGGCTAAAGGCTTCTTGACCACCTCTGACAAAACAACTTCGACTGTGTTCTACATGTGTCCAAGAGACCTCTCTTTGAATGTCACGGTCGTTTAAACTCGGTCATATATTTTTAATCGTAGGGAAGATTTATTCAGCATATAAAAATCATATACATTGTAGGTAAACAAAAAGCAACCTGTTATTTTCTAACACAAAATGAGACTGCAAGTAACTAGAATTCATGTTTATTTTTTAAACACATTTTTTCATTACAGATGAGTATTAGGAAAAGTTATTGCCATGAATAATAAGTACCACAGATAAAATAACTAAAAGAAAACTGTGACATATTGTCTAGAACCAATAAGATAGTGCGTTGTATTAGCATATTATAATGAGGAATAAGATAGCGATATAAAAAAAAAATATAGAAGGTAAAGAGGTAAAATTTACCCTGTCTATCACATATTATTATGCTTCCTGTCAGTTTGTCTCTATATAACCCATACCCTACTATTCTCGCATAGTGGTCTAAGGATTTATAGAGCGTAAACACACTATGCCGAAATAGTGCACGGCTTTCTTTGCTGAAGAAAATTCTTCATTGCACACGCCGGGGATCGAACTCACGACCATGAGATTGTCAGTTCGATGCCTTATCGATTACGCCACAGAGACGATCACTGTTTGGCACAATTTTATTATATATATAATCTTAATTTATACAATTGACACAAGAAGGAGAAAATAGACAAATATTATTTGAAAACAGTTATATTATTCTAAGGAACCTTAGATTAATGTGTACAACAAAGATTCAAACTAATTACATACAGATCGTTAGATGAACTGATTTCATAGGGTCATTAAAACGCTTTTTTATATGACGCTTGATTGAAGGATGTAAAAGAAAATTATCAATGAGAATCGACGTCTGCAAACAAAAAGTCATTTACTAACAAAACAGAAAATAAAGATGAGTTGCTTTGGGACAGAAAATCCCGACCTATTTAGAGAAAATACTAGTAACCAAAATAACTAAGCATGCAACCAATTTTAGCATGAAGATTTTGAATGAGTTCTTGCAAGTGCGCTGTGTTAGCACCGATATTTTCAGGAAAAAGTCAAATGGATTGCCACATAAATAATTACAACAGTCAGCATAATAATAACAATAGTGTTGCATTATGCATGTACTATGCCTAAATAGTAGGCAGGGTTTGACAAATAGTGCACTCGCCTCCGGCTCGTGCACCATTTGTCAAACCCTGCCTACTATTTAGGCATAGTACATGCATAATGCAACACTATTATATAAGTATAATAAAGAAAGGAAGTGGCTACGATTTTTATGAAATTTTAATGTCCGATGAGGAATTATATTCCCAAAAAGTAAGACAAGAGTTTCCAAGGCAATTGAACACTCCATTATTTTAGTTTTTTCATTAACATGTTCATAAACGTAAAAACTATAAGAAATGTGAAAACTTGACTTTTATTTATACCCCCCCCCCCAAAAAAAAAAAAAACAGGAAAATCCTGTTCATATGACTTCTCGCTCTCAATTTTCACACAAATGCATATAATAAAGGTAAAATAGCATATCTTGTATCGATTAAAATGCAACCAAAAAATTAACGGTGTCTTTGAATAAAAATTTCATGCTAAATTTACTTTAAAAAAGACACTCACCTTTAATTAGCTATTTTCAAACTGTTTTCCCGTGGATATTTATTTAATCTTATTTCATTTTCTTCTTTATAATAACGTTGGTATTCTATTATGGCAGAGATATACAATTATGACTCGCTTCTACTGTACTTTCTAACTGTTAGGAATAATTTATATTTCACGTGAAAGGGACGCCATACATTTTTCAGTAAAAATACATAACACGGCGTTAGTCGTTTAATTTCTTTAAAATTTCACGTTTTAGGAATAGTGCACAAATTAGAAAATTAAGTATATGGAATACTTTAATGGTAAATAAAGACAAACGAAGTGTAGTTATTTGTTTTTAGAAATTATATTGAAAAATAATAACGCCATTGTGTCCTCTTTGTTACCCCAGCAGTGTTTGTCGTGTGATTTTAAACTTATTTGACAACCGTATGAATTAGGTTTAATAAAAATAAATCCACAAGATACGGATGTACAAGTAACAGTTACTAGCATAATGCGCCATTGCTTTATTCTTTAGTTTTTATAGAAAGTTGAACGGAATACCCGATTTCGCGGATTCAACGATACCCTAATATCTAGTATTATACGCGATTTCACGGATAATACCCGATTTCGAGTATTCTCTCCGACCTGATTAAGGCGTGATCACCTGTTGATCGGTCATACCTACCCCTTATAACGATCGGACAAAAAATTATCCGTTGTAGAGTTTACGAAATATCGACTTTAAGGTACGTATGTCACTCGTCACCTTCTTAGAAAAGTTAATGCAGAACCCCTTACCTCAAAATTACTTATTATAAATTGATTTAATTTTTATAACAAATTTAAAACAATGTCAAACAATGTCAATTGTTCAACACTCAATGAAAAAGAACTGCTCAAAAACTCATTCAGAAGCAAGATTTATAAGGGATTATTTCTTATGGCGGGAGGATATTTAGCAGAAAATTCTGCAAATCTGCACATTTATTAAAGTGAAGGTATTTCACTTGTGAACTTTGCTATATCAAGGATTTTTTTAAGAATTATATTTTGGATAAGAACTCATATAGTAAGACGGAAAAACGCAGAGAAAATAGGGGGTCAGTGTGCAGCTAACTTAGCTACGATACAATGAACTTGATCTTTTTGCACTTAAATTTTAACTTTTTTATTAATCACTATAACCTTCATCATATTCTATCAGATGTAACATTTGTAACAATAAGTTACACACCTTTAACGAGATTGCTGATATCTTTGTCTCATCAACTTATTTGTCAATAGCTTGCCTCGACTTAATAATTTGTGCGTATGACATATTCTTGTGTTTCGAACCAGCTTGTAGAAATGTATTTCATATATATAATTTATGTATATAAAGTTTGTTTTATTGCTGCATAGATAATTTGAGAAAGTAGATGATAAGAGAGTTGAATTCATCGAAACCTTTACAAATTTTGTTGCTGGTTTGCCATTTTGAAGGATTTGCTCTGGGAAATTTCAAATAAGTGTCAGAGCAAAAAGTAAACAAAAGGTAATGTGAGCAATGAGCTCACTAAATGATACCCCCGCCTCCCATAATGTCCATGTGTTTCTATATATTGTTTGACGGTAATGTGTAAAGAGGAATAACTCGTCCTATCAAATGTTATCCAGAAGCTTCTATATGTGACGTCATAGATAAACATATCATAGAAATACGTGTCAAAGTGCGTTGATCCCAAATTTAACGCACAATTTGAAAACAATTTTCAAAGTGCGTTGATTTTGTTCTAATTTTAACGCACTTTGAAAAAAAAATTTCAAAGTGCGTAATTTATTCAAAGTGCGTTGCCACACACCGCCTATTTATACCCCCCCCCCCCTCTGCTTGAAAAACGGGAGGGTATATAGTAATCGGGATTTCCGTCCGTCCGTCCGTCCGTCTGTTACGCTTTATCTCTTAGCCGCAACTCCTCATATACTACTAAGTGAAATTTAATGAAACTTTCACAGAAACTTTATTACATATTGCCATTGTGCACTTCCTATTTTACTTTTTTATTCGACACGTATTTTAGGTTTTCCATAGCAAAAGATGGACATTGCCATTATATGTTTACGTATGACGTCACATTTAGAAGCTTCTGGATAACATTTGATAGGACAAGTTATTCTTCTTTACACATTGCCGTAAAACAATGTATAGCAACACATGGACATTATGGGAGGCGGGGGTATCATTTCGTGAGCTCATTGCTCACAGTACCTCTACTTTATATTATATTTTTAAAAAATAGCAGTGTCCATACATTTATATGAGAAACCCAAAATACGTGTCGGATCAAAAGATGTAATAAGAGTTAACAATGACACTATATAACATAGACTCTGTGAAAGTCATTAAATTTCACTCAGTGGTATAAGAGGAGCTGCGGAAAAGACATACTAAATAGACGGACTGACGGGCATCTCGATCACTATATCCTCCCATTTTTAAGTGAAAGTAAGCACATCTTAATCATTACCGGTATATGAATATGTACGTACAAAACGATGGAAATCATATCCCTTGTGGACATCGCAATACTCTCTTCTCTGTAAAAGAATAAAGAAAGAAATATAATACTAAAAACAAGAGGCCCATGGGCCACATCGCCCACCCGAGAAGCTTTGACCATGCCGATCTTTACCTTATATAACCTATTGTGGCCCCGCCCTACCCCTGGGGTCATGATTTGAACAATTTAAAATCTACACGACCAGGGATGCTTTCACATAAGTTTCACCTTTTCTGAACCTTTGGTTCTTGAGAAGAAAATTTCAAAAAAATTCCTTTTTATTTCAATGTTAAACTTGGATTCCCCATTGTGGTCCCGCCAATTACCCAAGGATCATATTTTTTTTTTTACAATTTAGAATCTACACTACCCCAGGATGCTTTCACATAAGTTTCAGCTTTTCTGGCCCAGTGGCTCTTGAGAAGAAGACTCAAAAAACGGTGTTTCCTATATACATGCATTTCATTGTCAAATTTGGATTCCATATTGTGGCCCCACCCTACATGTACCTCCTGGGTCCAGGATTTAAACAATTTAGACTCCTCAATATCTCAGGATGCTTTCACATAAGTTTCAGCTTTTCTGAACCTGTGGTTTTTGAGAAGAAGATTTTTAAAGATTTTTTATATATATTTCAAGGTAAAACTTTTGATTCCCTATTGTAGAACGTTCTACCCCGGGGTCAAAATGTGAACAATTTAGAATCTACCCTACCTCAGGAAGATTCCAAATAAGTTTTAGTTTTTCTGGCCCAGTGGTTCTTGAGAAGATTTTTTTAATGACCCCACCCTACTTTTGTCTTTTCTTGATTTTATTTTAAGCATTTAAACCCCCCTTCCCTCAAGGTTACTTTGTAACAAGTTTGGTAAAAATTGGTTCATTGGTTCTTGAGAAAAAATCGAAAATGTGGAAAGTTTACAGACGGACAAACTGACAAACGGACGGACGGATGAGGGACAAAATGTTTTCAGAAAATTTCACTTGAGCCATCGGCTTAGGTGAGGTAAAAATAGCACACTGAAAACAGAAAAATCATTGTTGCGGTATTTACATATATCATAAAAGCAACTTATATTTATAATAATTATAGTTACCACAAACATCATTTATTCTTATCTAGATTTAAACATTTTGTTAACATTTAATCAGTTTTTTATCAATTAAATAGTAGATAACAGAACAACCAAAAACTAAAAACTTACTGAGATGGAATCGAATAGAGAAATGATACTCTTTGCTTGTAATTTAGATTGAGATCCTGAATAAAAACAAGAGGCCCATAAGCCATATCGCTCACATGAGTAACATTTTTAAAGAAAGGATACGTACTGGGCAATACACTGTATTAATTGATGTGATATAATGTACATTCCATCCACAATATCGCATGTTGTGTTATACTCAGTGATTTATCGGTGTTAAGTGAATTTGAATCTGATCATTTGGGATCAAAATGGCGTTTTTACGGAAGTACGCCATGTTGTGACGTTGTAGAGAGCCCTCTTAAGAATCTACATTATACCAGGATTCTTCCACATAAGTTAAAGTATTTTTTTGTTCCTGTGGTTTTGAGAAGATTTTTAATGTTTTTTTTCCTATGTTATTCAATGTAAAACTTGGATTCCCTATTGTGGCCCTACCTTACCTCCGGAGGTTATGATTTAAACAATTCATAATCTACGCTACGCAAGGATGCTTCCACATAAGTTTCAGCTTTTCTTTTCCACTGGTTCTTAAGAAGAATATTTTTATATTTTTTCCCAATATATTTCAATGTAAAACCTGAAATCACTTATGTGGCCCTACCCCTAGGGGTCAAGTTTTGAACAATTGAGAATCTACATTATCCCAGGTTTTGAGGAGATTTTTAAAGGTTTTTTCCTATATACTTCAATGTTAAACTTGGATTCCCTATTGTGGCCCCATCTTACCCCCGAAAGTTATGATTTGAACAATTTGAATCTTTTCTTTTCCATTGGTTCTTGAGAAGAAGACCTTTATATTTTTTCCAATATATTTCTATGTAAAACTTGGATTCCCTATTGTCGCCCTATCCCAGGGGTCAAGTTTTGAACAATTTAGAATCTACACTATCCTAGGATGTTTTCACATAATTTTCAGCTTTTCTGTCTCATTGGTTCTTGTTTTTTTTTCTTTATACTTTAATGTAAAACTTGGATTCCCTATTGTGGACCCGTCCAACACCCGGTTGTCAGGATTTGTACAATGTAGAATCTACACGATCCAAGGATGCTTCCACATAAGTTTCAGCTTTTCTGGCCCAGCGGTTCTTGAGAAGATTTAAAATTTTTTTAGAATTTCCAAATATTTCTATGTAAAGATTGAAATCCCTATTGTGGCCCTGTCCTACCTCCAGTGGGCATGATTTGAACAATTTAGAATCTACACTTTCAGTTTTTCTGGCCCAGCGGTTCTTAAGAAGATTTTTTCGAAGTGTTTTTCTATAAACTTCAAAGCAGAACTTGGATTCCCTTTTGTGGCCCTGCCCTACTCCCAGGGGTCACAATAGGGAACAATGAACAAAGAAGGATATGGAGATAGCAAACAGTATTCGATATCAAAGTCCATAAAACAATACAAAATAGGAGCAGAGCAAACACGAACCTCTCAAACATCAGAGGTGGGATCAGGTGCCATGAAGGAGTGAGTATCCCCTGCTGACCGGTCACACCCGCCGTATGCTCCCTGTCATGATCGGGAAATAACGGAAAAATCCGTCGTCAATTCAGAGAATAAATAATGAACTAATAATGAGTATGAAAAACATCCGTCAGCATTTGACTCAATGATAAATTGTATTTGCTTACAAGGTCATTGTATCGACCAAAGAACTTACGAAATGCATGACTTTAAACGAGACTGCTGATATTCTTGTTTCATCAACTTGTTTCTCAATAATTTGACTACCGGTAGTTTTTGAAATTGTTCATATGTAGAGCATGCTTTTGCATATCGAATCAACTGAGAAATATAAACTCCGTATGCAGGTGATGGAGGTATATTGCTACATAAGCAAGGGGGGTTGACGATAGAAAAGGTAGAGTCATCACGTCTATCATAGAGCTTGGTTGTTAGATAATATAACCATTAATGTCTTTTTCAAGTAAAATATATATCCAAATATGAAACAGATGTATCAGACTCTTTTATCTCAAACTCACCAGGATACATCGTACAGGTATCATAGGAATGGAAATTACCATTGTTAATTGACAGTACGTCGTCGATATATCAAATGTTGAGTTGAAGGCCACAGCAAGTGTTTTCTTCTTTTCACGCATAAGATTTTGCATAAATTCTGCTTCATGTGAATACAAAAATAGGTCTGCTTATAATGGAGCACAATTGGTTCCCACTGGATTCCAGTAGATTGCTGGAAGACCTGGTCTTTAGAATTTAGAATCTAGTTTCAGCTTTTCTGGCCCAGTGGTTCTTGAGAAAAAGATTTTTAATGACCCCACCCTATTTTTATATCTTCTTGATTATCTCCCCTAGGAAGGGGATTTAGCCCTTTATTTTAACAATTTAAACTCCCCTTAACCCAAGGATGTTTTGTACCAAGTTAAGTTAAAATTGGTCCAGTCGTTTTTGAGAAGAAGTAGAAAATGTGAAAAGTTTAAAGACGGACGGACAGACGGATGAACGACGGACAACTGGTGATCAGAAAAGCTCACTTTAGCTTTCAGCTCAAGTGAGTCTGATTGTTTGATTTTAATGTTCCTCTCGAGAATTTTTCACTCATATGGATAAGAGGAAGGATCGGATGTCATGGAAGAGCAATCATATTTACTTAATTTATATAAGCATATGAAGATGGGGATAAACTCTATGCTTAAAACTGATTAATTTTTTTATTGCCTTGCAATCAGAACTACTTGTATTCCGCTTATGCTCTAAAATCAGCTTTAGAATAGAAAAAATTAAATAAATTCATGAAGATAAGGAACAGTAATCAAATGTCCATCAATACAAATCAAGTGGAGAGTAGAGCAATCACGGACCTCTAAAAATACCGGTGGTGGGATGAGGTTCTATGAATCCAAAACTTATTTCCTCAGCAGTAAAATAGTGTTTTTATCTAAAATGTGGCGTACATGTATGCTACACCTTTGCTTTATCCTCGAATATGTTAAGAAATAACAATAACATTTTCGGTTTCGAACACAAACCTTCGCTTCAAAATATAGATTTGATTTATCAAAATATATCTATTTATAAAAAAAATCTTACGCTTTAAATTGAAAACAATGAGTAAAAATAATTGAAGGGAAAGACTTTTTAAACGTAAATAACAATTATACACAAAAGAAAATCACACAATGTTGATATCCTCTATATTAGTATATCGCATGTATTTTTAATGTTTGTTTAATTTAATCTATAAATCAGATTTCGTTGGGGACTAAGGAACTAAGTTTAACAACAAAGATAATGCCTAAAACATATCACATACCTCAATAGCGTCTATGGACGATAGAGACATTTTTAATTGTAGGGTAATCACAAAGAAAATTATCATATAGAGATATGTAGATGTGTGCAATGTTAGAACAAAACGTACAATTTGTATATCTGTATTTTAAAACACAGACATATTTTTCATTAAGCATTGCTATTACGTTTTTTCTTGTTAGCTAAAAGAGCCGAAGTCCATTACCTTGAAACCGTGCTTCTTTTTCGACTTCTTCATGTTTCTGCAATGGCCAGTGATCTTCATGAACCTATACATTGAATTAAATTTCTACGGTGAGAAACGTTAATTTTTTTTTTCCAATTGAGGCAAACAGAAAAGCAGTTTGGCAAATATAATGGCACATATACAACAAAATGGAAAGATAAATTTTTGTATTTATTACTACATGTACTAGAGAGTATGTGAGCTGATCTAACATCTAATTTTAATTATATTGGAATTTTAAAAATCTAATTAAAATTATACGTTAGATTCGCTCGCATACTCTCTACACTAACATCTAACAACATCCCATAGAGGGTCACGTCAGAGGTCAATTTCTATAAACCAATCAAATCGTAGCCTGCAAAATAATTGTATATTTGTTGACGTACTTGAAACAATTAATTCTAGAGTTGTTCCGAATTTGACCTCTGACGTGACCCTCTATGTGATTTTAATAATGTTAGTGTAGAGAGTATGTGATCGGATCTAACATTTAATTTTAATTAGAATGAAATTTAAAATAATACATTAGATTTAAATACAGTAACTAATTTATTTAATTCATATAAATTTTAGTTTAATTGATCTAAAGACTATCTGTTTATGAAAACTGTTTGATTGATGTAGTAGGTACTCTGTTTAACTTCATTATTAATACTAACCGGATGAGACCTCGAAGATGGTACACTGCTTTTCACGGAAACTCCTGATAAAAATTAGTTAATATAGTATGTAGAACAAATGTATGCATTTATATAATTGCTAGAATATTTCACAGTCCTCTTCTCAATCAGACAAAGAAAACTTTTAAAAGAAGAACGTAAAAACAAAAGAAATAGAGAAACAAAAAAAACTCAAAGTACAATTTATATAAATCTGTTTATCAGTTATTTGCTTTCACGTACCATCATACGTATGAACATCTCTGCTATGTAGTGGATCCGAACGCGTTTGATAGAGTTCAGATTCTACAATGAACAAATAAAAATGTAAAGTCCATAACGAAGATGATACTGTAAAATCAATATTTTCATGGGGTTAAATTTTCGTGGTTTGAGTAAAAACTCTTGGTTTATGGGGATTTGGTTTTGTGAACTTTTCAATAGTTATGTATGTAACTTTTTACATTTCGTAGTGGACATAAATTCGTGGGACTCTTCATACCTCGAAAACAACGATAATTAGACCCCAACGAAAATTTGTGATTTCACAATATTAAGTTACTTTATTTATTTAGAAAGAATTTCTTCTCAAGACATACCTTGATCTATTCCTCGAAAATGAAATTTCTTCTTTTCATCCTGCAGAATAAATAAGCAATGTTTGTTTTTTTTAACTATAATCAAACAATTTACATATACATGTATATGTAATCATAATATAACAAGTTTTATAATTTTTGTTAAAATCTTCAGTGTTAAATTTATAAAATGATAGAAAATAAAAAAAAATGAATTAAGCAAATAAATCGAAGAACTAACCGTGGAAATATTTAATGAAGGAAAAGTATTCTTTTCTTGGAATCCAAATTGAGGTTCTAAAGGAAAAAAAAAGAATTTCCGTACTAGTTAAGACAATATTTTCCTTTGAGTGACTTTCATCTTATTGGTGGCTGCCATGAAAGTCACTCAAAGGAAAGAGAAATCTCATCACTGTTCATGTCATTCTAATAACATATCTACTGAGCAATATTATGCTTAAACATCATATTTCATGCTGAAAATGATACTAATAGCTGTTTATAATTTTTATTGTGTCTATTTGTTTTTGTTTGCAGAGCAAACACCTAAAAACACGAACCTATAAAATATTAGAAGGATCAGGTGTTATGGAAGACTACTGGTATTCATTCACGCCCGGTTAATATGATTTTATTTACTTAATTTAGTAAAGCATATGAAGATGGGATAAACCCTTACTTAATAATGAATAATATTTTGTATTGCGTCGAATCAGAAGTACTAGTATTTCACTCATGGTTCTTAAAACAGTTTAAGAGCAGTATAATGAAATACAATATAAGGAACAGTAATCACATTTTTAACTCCATTAAAACAATTCAGATAGAAAGTAAAGCAAACAAGGACCTCTAAAAATACCAGTTTTTGGATGAGGTGCCATGAATCCAAAACTTATTTCTTCAGCAGTAAAATATATTATACGTGGCGTACATATATGCCTCACCCCTTTGATTTATTCTCAAATATTCTTTAAGACACTTAAAGATATAAATGCCGTACTAGTGTTTTATTTTTAAAGAAATAAATATAAGTGGTGTCTCATTACTTTATATACTTTCTGCAAATAAGACAATTCCGTTCCATCACTTTTAAAAGTTATGAAATGTCATTTGATAAAAATTATTTTCTTTCCGAGTCGGATATTAAACCGCCTCTTATTGAAATATTTATGATCACGTGATCTCTCATGCTCACAGCAAACAATGGTCCAATCTCTTGAATGAGTCGAAAAGCATGATGGTCTACTACGTTTTTTTTTACTACAAACACGTACGTTAGGTAAATTTAGGATGCGATTTTAAATGACTGCTGGAAGGTCAATTTACTTAAGAAATAAACAACGTTATTCAGCGAACATGGCGTTATGAAAAGCAGTTGCTCTGCTGGCATATTCCATGATGCGCGCTAGCTAGAAGCAGTTGCGTCTAAACTCCTATGAACGCAGGTGATGACTACACGTTCATAGTGGGAGAGAGCAGTGAAAATGCAAATATAATTTTTTGAAACGTGTTTGAGAAAAATACGAAGAATAGGTACTAATTGAGAATTTCCAAGCAATGCTGTTATTTTTTGTTTTAAGTTGAATAAAGCAAAAGTCCATTACCTTTAAACCGTGCTTCTTTCTCGACTTCTTCATTTTTCAGCAATGGCAAGTGATCTTCAAGAACCTATACATTTAACGACAGATGATGCAATCTTTTGTCAATAATTTTAAAAATAATAACTTGGGTCATGTTTAAGTGAATAAAATAAAAATTTCACCGCGTAATTTTTAATTTTTTATTCAAAGTTGCACTAACATGGAATATGAAAAATATTTGTATAGAATAATAAGGATAGTTTCAGAAGGGTGTAATTTTGAACATCACAGAAGGTTTACAATTTCTTTATCTTCTCGAAATCTATAATTTGCATCATTTGCAATGAAATTAGGTAAAAAAAAAATATATACCAACTAGGCATCCATTTTTTTGTTTGTATCATTTCTTCTTAATTTAACCGTCTATGTTGAGAAATATGCTGATTTTTTTAAGCAAACGGAGAAGCAATTTTGCAGTTATAGTGGCACAAAAATCATATGCTAGAACAAATTTTATTTGTATTTATGAATTTAAAAATATATTTGATTTTAAAAATACATGTAAATAAACTAGTGGATTTATGTGAATGTTAGTTTAATTGATGTAAAGACTACCTGTTTATAAAAACGATTTGCTTTGTATTAAGTACTCTGTTTAATGTCATTATTAATACTAACCGGATGAGACCTCCATGATGATAACATTCTTCCATTGATAATTCCTGAAAAAAAAAACATTAGTTAACCCTTTAACTCCAAGAGATTTTGTGTTTTTTCTGCATTTATTTGAGCAAATATAATTAACCAACTTACTAGTTCACTGTATTCAAGACAAAAAAAAGAGAGTCATGAAAATGAAAGAAATAGATGAGACAAAACAACTTAAGTACTTGTACCACTAAATAGAAATCTTTTATCAGTTATTTGCCTTCACGTATCATCATACATACGTTCATTTCTGCCACTGAGTGGATAAGTCCGCGTTTCATTGTGATCATATTCTACAATGAACAAATAAAGATATAAAAGTTACTTACAAGGAAGGGTTTTATAATATATACTGTAAGTAGCTTTCATTATTTAGAGAATGTCTAATGAAGTCATACCTTGTTCTTTTCCTCGAAAATGAAATTTCTGCTTTCCATCCTGCGGAATGAATAAGCAATCTTTGTTTTTACTCTAATACTTGAAAGAACAAGTTTCACTTAGGGCCTGTTTTGGCCATATCTGTTCCGAAACGTCAGAACTGATCAGTTTTAGTTGAAAATATAACATGCTAAATTTCATTTAAACTCTGACTGTCTTACAATTAAAAATATGTAAACGTAGTTTTCTCACGAGTCCATAAATTATGACGTCATGAATTGTGTCATTTTCTTGAAATCTTTTTTAAAAAGTTTAAAATTGGCTAAATGTGTAAGCTGTTCATGTGTATCTTACATAGCCCCCAACCTCTGATCCAAAATGTTTAATTTTATTTTAATCCATCTTTTTTTTTTTTTTTTTGGATCTCAGGCTGGAGTCGAATTATTATCATTAGTTGAAGATGCTCAAAATCACTCAATCACTCATTCTCTTCAAAATTCAAGAACATGACTGCTTCACAAAGCCTATTTTTCATTAATTGGACTCTAGATATTTTTAATAGGAAATGAAAGCACACAGTCCCTTCTGTTGATTTTTGAAACAGGACATTCGGACTTGATCATTGGAATATAGACAGGGTCATTTCATGGAGTCAGTGAACGTACCTCTTTGCCAGTTTAACCATAATTATAATATAAAAAGTTTAAACCTAATCATTTTGTTTATCACATTCATATATTGTTGATAAATTGTTTAAATTTGAACGTTTTTAAATGTTATATTTAAAAATCTTTGATAAAAAAACTAAATTTTTAGATTGATGTAAATGTTTATTTGATTTCTGTCAAGATGTGTCATGTGTACTAGGTATTAATACATTACTTATACTAACCGGTTGAAACCTCCATGGTTGTGAATTGCTTTCCTCGAAAATTCCTGATGAAAAAATAGTTATATACTATGCATTTATTAGACCATATATACAAGTTAACCTCTATATTTTTTTAAAGTATATACATGTGTAATCCCAAAATCCATTACTCAGGACAAAGAAAATCATAAAAACAAAAGAAAAAAACCAACTTATTCATGTTATGTACCACTTTATATAAATCTGTTTATCAGTCATTTGCCTTCACGTACCATCATACTTAAGAGCATCTCTGTTACTAAGTGGATGGGAACGTGTATGATTGTCGTCTGGTTCTACAAAGATCAAGATAAAAAAGGCCATCAACGAGTGGGAGAATAATCATATTAATAATATGTGAACTTTCATTAAAAAGAGAGAATTTCTAATCAATTTTACCTTTTTGCCTTTTTGGATATAATCGCTTCTTTTCCCCCTGAGGAATGGATAAGCATTATTTATTTAAACTAAAACTTCAAATGTTACCATTCTTTATATAGAAAATTACCAATTCAAGACTTTATGCCGTTCTAATTAATTTTTCCGCTGGTATCTGACAAGAAAATTAAGTCCATTACTGAAATTAATATTACCACCAATTACCAAGGCTTTTGGGTAAAAAACTGTCCTTGAAGACCGTGGATTAGGCAGTTTATCCTCACATTTTGTCATACTTCCACCTACTTTTGAAATAAAGATGAAAAATGAGAAAGAAATTTCTTACTAGTATCTTATTTTTAAATATTTATTTAAATTATAAACTTAAGCTTACTCATATAAAGAGATTTTTTAAAATCAAGAACCAACTCATATCGAAGAAAATGATTCGTATTGCAATAACTGGATAAAGGATTTTTCATCAATAATAAATGTGTCAAGACAATGAGGTAGCACATACGTCCTTCGTTCGGTTTCCAATTTGCATAACGACTAATTATGAGAGGGGAATGGGTAATCGCAATGTCATTATCCGTAGCGGAGAAATGCGTCTGTAAAAATGAAATAATAATAAATTGATATATATCAATATCCAAGATAAAATAATAACAGATATTTTGTTTCAACCAAAGACAGGAAACACGTAAATAGGAAATAACACCTTTGAAGATAGATTTGTGAAAAGACTTTCCCTCGTGGGCCTTCTTGTTGACTGTTCTGAAACTGTGCTTTCTAGAAAATCACGAGAAATTGAAAAGTTTTTTTTTAAAAATCATTTTATAAAGCCATTATTGCTTGAAAGAATCTGAATCTGATGTAGAATCAATGTTTAAAAAACGAATTCTTACTTTTCGGGGCAACAGAAAATATATATCCACGAGTTCTAATTTTCTTCAAAAGATTCTTGTAGTTCCTCATTCCAGGAAATCTATTTGATGATCCTACTGAATAAATTCAAAAATGAAAGAGTTATTTTATTTTTGAATACGTATAATATACCTTAGCATAAGTACGATAGTTGATCCAAAAGTTCGTTGAATTTCTTTCATAAATTTTATCATGATTTGATGAAAGCAATTAATAGGCATATTTATATTAAAGAGTCAATATCCACAATGCTGGAAAATTTCACCACGTTCAAATTACCAATAATTGGTCACACGATAAAGTTATAAAAGCAAGAGGAGACTTCGACGTAACGCAAAGTTAAGTAGGTCACGTCACGTTACATAGGCATCTCGTCCTAATGTCAAATTCGGTTAAGTAATTCTACAGAATGCTGCCCTATTCTCCATTCTTTTTTTTTACGCACCGAATTATCTTCATATTACACTCATATTACAAAAATACTCCCCAATTTTTCATATGATGTTCCAATTTCAGTAGCAAGGTCAAGCACAGTACATCTGCGGTCAATTTACATTAACGCTTAATTTGTCTACGAGGAAAAAAGGCCCTCCAAAAGGCGGCCACACCTTTTATTAATTTCAATAAAAGTTCTTTTTTTCTACATTTTTCATGCCACTGGAAAACCAGTTGCTTTATGCATTTTTCTCCAACCAGTATCAGTAGTATTCGCGTATAAGTCAGAGTGTTGCGGAGATTTTAACAATTTAAATAAAAATTGCTTATCATCGAATTTTTTCAACATATTGATTTTTTTCTTTGGTTTACATACTTTTTCTCCTTCCCAGTCTGGCAGGGGCACTCCTTGTAAGACGTTCTATACGTGTTCCTTTTGCTGCACAGTAAAATCGAACGAGAGTTTTATCACATTTCAATGCCTGACTGAGCACAAAATTGCCACTTTTGTATGATCTCTCGTCTTGAGCTTTAATCGTCAAGGAACTTATCGTTTCGTCTATGTCATCAGCTATCTTTTCGAAGTTTTCCAAAATACATCTTCGAAGATTCTCTATGGGAAAAATGTTTGGTTTGTTGTAGTCATATAAAAAAAAACTACAAAAGTGTAACAGAAACTAGAGGTAAGTACTGGTTCCTCTGAGCTCCTCGAATGATACCTTCCCCAGTCCCCCATCTGATTATAATGACAAAGTCAATGTTTTGCTTTGGAAGATCCGAAAAAGGTGTCGGACCAAAAGTAAAATAAAAGAACCGAGTGGTAGGGCGTTTATGGTAAGAAAGTCATGGATCTTTCGAATGAGACCCTAAACGCCAGCAGGCATGCTTATGAAGCTATCTTAAATATTAGGACTAAGAAATATCTTCAGACGGTCTTACGACATATCCTAGTCTTAAGTGAGTCCATCGAAGCTGTCCTATATTAGGAGACCTCCTAATCTTAGTCTTTACTTTAAGACGACCTCGGACATGTCTTAAGTCATATCTTAATTGACTTTAAGATGCGTTGGTTTCAGTGCGTTAACATTTAAACATTTTCAGCTTCTTCTCTGCAACCACTGAACCAATTTTAACCAAATTTGGCATAAAGCATTTATGAGTGAAGGGAAACAAAAATTGTGAATTTCATGATCCCTCCCCTCTGGGGCCTGAGGGGTGGGGCAAAAACCACTAAAATTAATGCAATCTTTAAAAATCTTCTTCTTTACACCTGGACATCAAGCAGTCAATCTGTTTGCATGATTGTAATAAGCAATGAGTCTTCTACCAAAATTATGAAATTTATGGCCCTGGGGTCAGGGGTTTTAGTGCTAGGGTGGGGCTTAGAGGAGTATATAGTGAAAATGCATTATTTCTTTGAAAATCTTCTCTGCTCCTGGGTATTAAATGAATAACTAAGTACATAGTTATGATGACCAAGAGAGCCCCTACCAAAATTGTGAATTTTCTGGCCCAAGGGTCAGGGTTTCTGGTGTTAGGGCGGGGCTCTATTGATTATATAGTGAAAATACTTCAATTCTTTGAAAATTTTCTTCCCTGCTCCTAGGTATTAAATAACTAACTAAGTACATAGTTATGATGAGCAAGAGTGCCTCTTCCAAAATTGTGATTTTATGGCCCCAGGGTCAGCAGTTCTGGTGTTAAAGCGGGGCTCTGTTGATTATGTAGTGAAAATACATTAAATATTTGAAAATTGTATTCTCTGGTCCTGGGTATCAAGCATTTGAACTACCTATATAGTTATTATGAGCAAGGGCCCTAATTTTCGAGAATTGTGAATTTCAAGGCCCTCGGGTCAGAGGTACCATATACAGGGGGCTGTACTTATATATTGAAAATGAATTAATTGTTTGAAATCTGATCCTTGGTATTAATCAAATATTTTTGAAAAGCAAGGGTGCCTTTTCAAAAATGTGTGGACCTAGGTCTAAGGGTCAGGGATTCTTGTGTGGTAGGGGCACTTCTGATTATTGCTGAATATTACTGATTAGTTGAAATGCATTTTTTGTTCCCCTACCCTGCCTTTAGGTATTAAGTAACCAGACTAAGCAATTGCTAAGTGTATAGTTATGATGATCAGTGGTGCCTCTTTCAAAATTGTGAATGCCATAGTATCTGGCTTAAAACATGAATCAAATTCAATCACTGGAAAGTTGTTGCATGATGCTCAGGTGACCTATAAGGCCCATATGCCTCTTGTAATTATACAAAATAGTATTCGCATATGACTTTA
The DNA here is from genome assembly GCF_032062105.1 of Saccostrea cuccullata. NCBI lineage: Eukaryota > Metazoa > Mollusca > Bivalvia > Ostreida > Ostreidae > Saccostrea > Saccostrea cuccullata. Next base: position 20,600 of record NW_026931406.1, on the reverse strand, counting down.
GATGCTAGATTTGCTCGCATACTCGCTAGTCGCTACCCTAAGCGTAGGAGTATGCAAGCGGATCAAAATTTCATTCGATTGTTTTTTTCTAAAAAAGTAAAAAACAAGTAAAGTCTTTTAAAGAACTAAAGGGAGCTTACCCCCCCCCCCCACACACACATCTACATATGATGGTAACTTGAAATAGGGACTTCTTGTAGTGCTTCATTTACAAAAAAGAAAAAGAATAAATGCCTAAGATGGAATTTACGACATCTTAACTTAGGATAATCCTAAGATGCTTTCGTTTTACACCCCAAGACGTATCTTAAGATGTGCCTAAGATGTGTCCTAAGAAATATCCAAAGACATGTCTTAAGCCATATCTTAGAAAATTTTCATAAGCAGGCCTGCTGGATTTCTGTATTGCCATAGGAGTTGACATGATAACAATTCTTAAAACACAATGACTTCGAGAGTGCATCTCTCTGAGGGAAAAAATCTAATAGGAAGCCTGTTTGATTTTTTAACTTCCCTTCTGCTTCTAGGATTCTTTACTTGCTAGTTATTGATAGGCCAGTACTTGCCGGTCGAAACCCGCAATTAAATTTATTTCTTATGTTGTGAGGTGTGTTGTATTTGTATTGTTTCATCATGTCTAATATTAGTAACATTAAGTTTCTTGAACATTCCAGAGTGGTCAACATGCTCGGTCATTTTTTTAAGAACATTCTTGAACTTTGTGTATATCCAGAACTTTTCAGTAATATCATGTACTTACAACTTCTAGAATTTTCTAGATTTATAGTACTATATAAATACCCTGTCAATTCGATGCATAAACAATAATTTGTCGTATAAGTAACATTGATGTACAGGTGTATAAAGAGACTGGGATATAATTACACTGGACATTGTGTGCAGCAACGGACACTCTGATGTATGTATTTTTAGATTCTTGCTAAGTTTGTACTTTATGATTTGTATATATTAATGTTAATAAATTATTGTTAAGTTTAAATTGTGTGATTGATCTTTGCTGGCATTTAGGGTTATTCTGACCCATAACAGAATTGGGGGCTCGTCCGGGATAAAGAATTTCTTGCATTTTTGCAGTTTATTGTCAGAATTTTGTTAGTTGAAACTTTAAATTAAATTATAAGCCAGCAGAAATCAACATCGTATTTTCGGTCACAGACTTTCTTAATTCACCAAGTGTTCAGGTTTTTGATACGTTAAAAAAGGATGACTTGATCGCATTAGGTTTGCATTTTGGGATAGATGTTAAATCCTCTCAGAAAAAGCAAGACATTAGAATTAAGGTTGCAAACAAACTAGTAGAAGAAAACATCTTTTTAAAAACTACGATCTTTCAGAATATACAGTTAAATCAGAGTTAGGCTCTTATAAAATGGCAGAATATCAGTTTCAAGTAGAGTTAGAGAAAATGCGATTTGAAAGAGAAAAATTAGAAAGAGAAGATCGAGAAAGTGAAAGAGAAGAACGAGAGCGTGAACGGAAATTTGAATTAGACAAATTAGCAGTAGATAGAGAAGAGCGTGAAATGAACTTTGAGTTAGAGAAATTAAGATTACAGCACCAACCAGAACCGTCATTTGTCAAGAATGAATTTGACGCAGCAAAAAATATTAGGTTAGTTCCAAAATTTCAAGAAAAATCTGTAGACAAATATTTTCCTCAATTCGAAAAAGTAGCAGAGAATCTTAAATGGCCACAAAATGTTTGGTCAACGATGTTACAAAGTGTACTGGTTGGCAAAGCAGCTGAGGTATACTCTGCACTAGGGGTAGTTGAGAGTTCAGACGATGAGAAGGTCAAAGCAGCAATATTAAAAGCCTATGAATTAGTACCTGAAGCATATAGACAAAAGTTCAGAAAGTATAGAAAGTTTGATAATCAAACATTTGTTGAATTTTCACGTGAGAAAGAAGATTTATTCGATCACTGGTTTAGATCTAAGAAACTTGATAAAACTTTTGCTAATTTGCGCCAAGTCATCCTGGTAGAAGAGTTTAAGGAATGTGTTCCTCAAGATTTGAAAACACATTTAGAAGATAAGAATGTGAAAACTCTTGAAGAGGCAGCAGTCATATCTGATACTTATGCTCTGTCTCATAAAAAGAATTTTGTATCAAGATCACAGACTAGCAGTAATCCTACCAATTCAGACACATATAAAAAGAGTGGTTCAGGGTCTCAGTCTTGCACAAGTCTCCAGTCTTCATCCCAAGTTCTAAATCCGGTCCAGGACGTGTTGAAGGATCTTCTGGAATAGGGTCGCTTCCTACTTGTAGTTATTGTAAGAAAAAAGGTCATTTGATCAGTGAATGCTTTAAACTTAAGAGAAAAAATGATTTTGATAAAACTCAACCACATGCTTGTGCGGCAGTTAGAGGTGATAGAGAAGATTTAGTTTCGATTTGTTCTGACACTCCTGATGTCCAGGGTTCACAGTCCGGTTCTATTGATTCTATGGAGGATTATAAGCTTTTTATGTCTCAGGGATTTGTTTCACTCGGTGACTCTAGCGAAATTAAACCTGTCCAGATTTTGAGAGATACTGGTGCTGCACAGACGTTATTGTTAGAGGGCGTGCTTCCTTTGTCTGAGCAGACTTCTACTGGTGGGTCAGTTTTATTACAGGGTGTGGAGCTAGGCGTCATTGATGTTCCCCTGCATAGAATTAGCTTGAAGTCAGATTTAGTTACTGGACCTGTTATCGTAGGAGTTTGACCTACTCTTCCCGTTCCAGGCATTTCTTTGTTGCTAGGCAACGATTTAGCTGGTGGAAAAGTTGTACCAGATCCTATAGTTTGTGAGAAAATCACTTCCAATGTCATGTGCGATGATGAAGATGATGACATTTATCCAGCCTGTGCTGTTACTAGAGCGATGGCCAGAAGACGAGAAATGGAGGCAGACCGTACTGAAACCTTTGACGAGACGAATTCCTCTATTGATATTGATTTGAATGACACTTTCTTATCTGACCTTGAAGGCACTCAATCAAGCATGGAACCACACAATATCAAGAAGTCGGTGACGAATGAACCTTTATCAAAATTTAGTGGTGATGAAGATGAGTTAAATCTACCAGAAAGCCAAGGCAAGGATATCATAAGCCGAGAGCAGTTACTTTCAGCACAACATAAAGACCCAGATATCATTCAACTTAGTAAGAGGGCACTTCCACCAGAAGAGACCACTAAAGTTGGAGAGTGTTTCTATATGAAAGATGGTATCCTTATGCGAAAATGGTGACCACCTGACGCTTCCCCAGATGAAATGTGGCGTGTTGTTCACCAGATAGTGGTTCCAGCTGCTTATCGTCGAGATGTCATGCGTTTAGCTCACGATACACCTATGGCAGGTCATTTAGGTGTCAATAAGACTTATAATAGGATTTTAAGTCATTTTCATTGGCCTAAGCTAAGAAAGGATGTTTCGAAGTTTTGCAAGTCATGTCATGTTTGTCAGATGGTAGGTAAACCGAATCAGAAGATACCATCCGCCCCTCTCCATCCCATTCCAGCTTTCGAAGAACCGTTTAGTCGAGTATTGGTGGATTGTGTAGGACCTTTGCCTAGGACCAGATCTGGGAACCAGTATTTACTTACCATTATGTGTACATACACTCGATTTCCTGAAGCCATACATCGTAGTAATATAAAGGCAAAGAGCATAGTTAAGGCCCTAACCAAGTTTTTCAGTTTTGTAGGAGCACCTAAGGCAATTCAGTCGGATGAAGGCTCAAATTTTATGTCAGGATTGTTCCAGCAAGTTATGCATGAGTTGGGTATTAGGCAGTATAGATCAACTGCTTATCATCCTGAGTCCCAGGGAGCGCTAGAACGTTTTCATCAAACCCTAAAAACAATGCTGAAGACCTATTGTTATCAGTATGAGAAAGACTGGGATGATGGGGTTCATCTTGTACTATTTGCTGCACGAGAGGCAGTCCAGGAGTCTCTTGGGTTCAGTCCTTTTGAATTGGTGTTCGGTCATACGGTGAGAGGTCCTTTGAAATTGTTGAAGGAAAAGTGGCTGACTGAGACTAGTGATCTAAATCTTTTAGATTATGTGTCTGCTTTCAAAGAAAAAACTTTACAATGCTTGTAAATTAGCACAAGAAAATTTGAAGAGTTCTCAGTTGAAAATGAAAATGTGGTATGACAAAGATGCCAGAAATGGGGTATTTAAACCAGGTGATAAGGTTCTTGTATTTTTACCTATTCCTGGTCATCCTTTACAGGCCAAATTTTATGGCCCTTATGAAATTGAAAGCAAGATTAGTGATGTAAACTATGTAGTTAAGACACCAGGTCGACGTAAAGAGAAACGGGTTTGTCACATTAACATGTTGAAAGAGTATTTTGAAAGGTGTGACCGAAATTCTGTGAAACCAGTTTCCACTTTAGCCAATGCTAAGACTGTTCAAAATTATATTGAAAGTGATACGAGTGTAGAAATGAATGAGGAAGATTGTAATCAGAGTGTCTGCTTGAAAAACTCAGAAATTTTGGCTGATTTTGAAGCCAAACTTGGACATCTGAACATTCACCAAAAAGAACAAGTTAAAAACTTGATGAATGAGTATCATCAAATCTTTTCGTATGTTCCAAAGAAAACTAATGCAGCTTGTCATGATGTCATAGTTGGCGACGCTCTGCCTATCAAACAACATCCGTACCGTCTCAATCCAATAAAATTGCAGTACCTAAGAAGGGAAGTGCAGTACATGTTGGACAATGACATTGTTGAACCTAGTAAAAGTGATTGGAGCTCACCGTGTATTCTTGTACCAAAACAGGACGGTTCCTACCGATTATGTACAGGCTTTAGAAAGGTGAATTCTGTTACCAAAACTGATTCATATCCGATACCTAGAATCGATGACTGTATTGACAACATTGGAAACGCGAAATTTGTCAGTAAATTTGACCTGTTGAAAGGACACTGGCAAGTGCCGTTAACAGAAAGATCAAAAGAAATATCTGCTTTTGCTACACCAGATGGACTTTACCAGTATAAAGTAATGCCTTTCGGCATGAAAAACGCACCGGCTACATTCCAAAGGATGATTCACTCCCTTCTTCAAGACCTTGAGGGATGCGAGGCCTACATTGAGGATGTCATCATATACAGCAACACATGGGACGAACATATCCGAATCATGCGTACTTTATTTGACATTTTAGCTAAAGCAAATTTAACTGTGAATCTTGAAAAGAGTGAATTTTGTGTCATGCTTATGTAGAGTATTTAGGTCATAAAGTAGGTCAAGGTTATGTTACACCCATAATGGCTAAAGTGGAAGCTATTGCAAAGTTCCCGATTCCTACAAACAAGAAAGAATTAATGAGGTTTTTGGGCATGGCTAGATTTTACAGAAAATTTTGTCCAAATTTTTCCTCAGTAGTTAGTCCACTTACAAATCTTTTACAAAAGAGGGTTAACTTTGAATGGACAAAGGATTGTGAAAAATCCTTTCATAAAATCAAATCTGTCCTTATGAGCAACCCAGTTCTGTCAACTCCAGATTTTTCTAAGCAATTTAAGCTTACTGTTGACGCTAGTGATGTTGGAATCGGGGCAGCTTTGTTTCAAGAACATAGTGATAAGGTAGATAGAGTTGTTTCTTATTTTTCAAAGAAACTTACAAAATGTCAACAAAAGTATTCCACCATTGAAAAGGAATGCCTTGCTTTGTTGTTAGCCTTACAGCATTTTGATGTTTATCTGAATGTTACATTGCATCCAATTCTTGTATATACTGATCACAACCCCCTGACATTTTTGCATAAATTGTCAAACAAAAATCAAAGACTGACTAGATGGAGTTTGTTGTTACAAGAATACAACATAACAATTAAGCATATCAAAGGCAAAGGCAATGTTATTGCAGATGCCTTGTCCAGAGTATCATGAACAAATTAGATTTTGTATTAATGTACATATATTTTATTTTAATAATATAAGTTTTCATTGACATTCAAACTTTATAAGGGGGGAGGTGTTGTGAGGTGTGTTGTATTTGTATTGTTTCATCATGTCTATTATTAGTAACATTAAGTTTCTTGAACATTCCAGAGTGGTCAACATGCTCGGTCATTTTTTTAAGAACATTCTTGAACTTTGTGTATGTCCAGAACTTTCCAGTAAAATCATGTACTTACAACTTCTAGAATTTTCTAGATTTATGATACTATATAAATACCCTGTCAATTCGATGCATAAACAATAATTTGTCGTATAAGTAACATTGATGTACAGGTGTATAAAGAGACTGGGATATAATTACACTGGACATTGTGTGCAGCAACGGACACTCTGATGTATGTATGTTTAGATTCTTGCTAAGTTTGTACTCTATGATTTGTATATATTAATGTTAATAAATTATTGTTAAATTTAAATTGTGTGATTGATCTTTGCTGGCATTTAGGGTTATTCTGACCCATACATAACACTTATCTGTACTTAGGGCCATTGAATAGTTAGGGATCTTTTATGTGCAAACACCTACTTCGACAAGGGACCTCAGTTGATACTGTGTCATCCAGAGAATGAGTCTCAATGTCCCGCAGTCGGATTTAAACCCGCAACGTAAAACCCTATATATTTCATGTAAGCTTGATTCAATGTGTCGATGAAGTATATGGAGATAACGAACAGTACTCAATATCAAAGTCCATAAAACAATACAAAATAGGAGCAGAGCAAACACGGAGCTCCAAAACATGAGATGTGAGATCAGGTGCCATTGAGGAGTGAGCATCCCCTGCCGGCCAGTCACACCCGCCGTGTTACTTGTCATGATCGGGAAATAACGGAAAAATCCGTCGTCAATTCAGTGTATATATAATGGACATACAATACAATTTCGATACACCCCGTGGGGATCCGGGTTAGAATAGGTCCTCAGTACCCCCTTGCTTATCGTACAAGGCGACTAAATGGGGCGGTCCTTCGGATGAGACCGTATAAACCCAGGCCCCGTGTCACAGCAGGTGTTGCACGATAAAGATCCCTCCCTGCTCAAAGGCAGTAAGTGCCGAGCATAGGCCTAAATTTGCAGCCCTTCACCAGCAATGGTGACGTCTCCATATCAGTGAAATATTCTGGAGAGGGACGTTAAACAGTATACAATCAATCAATCAATTTCGATACAAAATCAAATATCAAATCCGTCGTCAATTCAGTGTATAATTAATGAACTAACAATTAGTTAAGTATGAAAAACGTCAGTCAGCATAAAATACCTTTCTGTGTTGCGTTCAACATTTTGCTATTCGAAACCCATTTACTAAGAATATATTCTTCATTCTTTGACTTAAGCTCCTGCAGAAGTGTCTCCAGTCCTATTCTTCCCCTTTGCTCTACCATTTCTAAAAATACGGTCACCCTTTGTCGACGCTGATGCTGTAATTCAATTTGCTGAATTTCATCATCATCTAGCATTCTTTTAATATTTTCACTCTCCACAAGTCTCAGTGGTTCTAGTTCATCTAAAAGCAATGCTTTGTTTTCATCTAGTTCACAAATATTTATGTCTTCAACACCTGAAACTAAAAATATAGGCTACATTAATGAATACGGTGATAAAAGTTGAAGATTATTGGCTAAATACGCTAAAAAGATCTTTATATGTATTTTCGTCAGAATGATATGCAACAACTTGAATAATTGAATGTACGTTTAATTTTCTTGTATAAATAAAATTCTTTAAAATGGCAATAATTTCCGGTATTGACTGTAAATATAGACATTATGATAGCATTAAGATAGAAAATATAGACAATATGATAGCATTAAGATAGAAAATATTGGCATATTCTTACTTTTACATTTTTCATCACATCCTATGAAAACTTCAACCCGAATGTTCAGGCCTTCTTCGGGAAATTTAATATCCATATCAGAAAACAGTTCCTGAAGAAATAATTTGACTCGGTTGCTGTCCAATACCTGAAGGGCGTTTTCAGTCAATGGTTTAACTATTATAACGACTGATCCCAAATGAGCATTTTTTATGCTAAGGTGAAGCATTTTATTTGTAATTTCCTCAATCCTTGTGTCTGTATTGATTTCATTTGTTATTTCTTCTTCAAGATCTCTGGATCCTTCTATTCTCATTCTAATAGTAGAACCTGTTGAAATACGGTGTGGTGTAGACATTGCCTTCAGGTAAATTGTTACATTTATATGATACTTTCAAATTAAAATCGGACGACTTTTACATGTGTTCCGAATCTTATCAAATTAGTTAACTACAAATAAATAATTCTTAAACACAATGTCATTCATGCAATATTATAATATTAAGATCAAAGTATTACGAATAAAAGAAATCCTTATGGAAACATTTCAAAACCCAGCATATTATGATGAACCCTAAAGTACTGTAAATCACTTTTTATTCGCGAGAACTTTATTTTTGCGTAATTACGCGAGACAGTGTGCTCGCAAAAATTAAATTCTCGCGTATAATAGTATTTCATAAGATTTTATAGAGCAATAACCACAATTCGTGAAAATTTTGTCTCGCTAATCAAGAGTCAATGACTATATCGGGAAAATAAGGTGTCGCGAAAATTTAGTGATCTCCAGTAATTCCATTTTTTCTGTTATAAGAGATTTATTGAATTCATCATAACGAATTAAATTTGCTATGAAAGGCTTGCCGAATTTGTAATTCTAGATAAATTCTAAATAAAAAATCAAAAGTTGGTCTACCGAATTTTTGCAAATTTGACTACATATATATGTTAAATCGAATTCAAACATATATCTCGACAGCTCTGAAACAGGATTCCTTGGCTATTCCTGACAAGAAACATTATGTAATTTTATACATGCACATGGCTTCTTAAATACATGACTAACCTTGTGAAGAGAAGTAATTAGACGGTAAACTATTAAACTATTTTATATTTCTCTTCTATGCAGTGCTTTCATGATTTACTGAGTTTTTCCGTATCAAAACTTTTCCATTTTTTCCAGGAAAATTCATTGGATTGGCAAATGGATAATATAGGTTATATTTTAAATTTAATGTTTCTGTACATAGCTTTATAAGGAATATCAGTATAGTTACCTTTCTGCCATAAATTAAATTTGAGAATAGAAATATTACATACCATGTAAGGCTTTTTTCTTTGGATTAAATGACTGTTGGAATTTTACATCGATCTCCATGTCTTTGCATGAATCTTCGTTGAACAATATACAATCAATCAATCAAGAAAAAATATTTCCGCTAAACATTATAATTATAAAATTATATAAACAAAAGTATGATTTCAAAATGTCAGATCTAATACCTAACATTTGTTAATTGATTTCTATTAAAATATTTTCCATATATTTAACAATAAATCTGAAAAAAAAGTCTTTGAAAACATACCGTGCTATCTCAAATTATCAAGGTACTTATTTCTTAAATTGCGTACACAAGTTATTCTTGTTAACACAGTTTACCCCCCTGGCCGTTAAAATTCGCCAAGTTACGAAAAAATCTGTTTGAAGGAGACATGTTAATGATGTGTTAACGACGCGATGCATGAACATTTCAGAAAAATATTAATCATTATACGAGTGCCACGTACAATTTTTGATTATTTGCAAGAAATTTATTATTATATTAAAATTTAGAAGTACTGAGTACATAATTTTACTTTATCTTATTATTAAATTGATTGCATATTTTTTTAATTTTTGATATCGTTATAGACAGTAAATAATGCCCACATATCAAGGAGAAAAGTTCCCTTGGCATCCAACGGATTAGTTTTATGAAACTACAGTAATCAAATAAAAAAACCATATACCTGCTTTCATCAGTAAGGCAATTATCTCTTCTCCACTTCTATTGTGTTGAGCATGTGGTAAAGATTCCAAAAAGCAAGAAAGAATTGATGAAATTCTTGTCTCTATTATGAAATCAAGTGCTAAATTCGCTTGCTCACACACAGTGCGATTTTCATGCAAAATCTTGTCATGCATATCTAAAGAAAACTCATTTTCGGGAAGTTCTTGCAAAAGGAAATCAACTGTACTGGTGGGGCTGATCGTTTTTGAAAGGTATTTTTTGGAATGTTTTATACGGTCAATCCATTTTCCAAGATCTTGCATTTCTACAATCAAATTGTTTTAAAACACTCATGATTCCACTGCTATATTTGCGTTTAGTTGTATGTGGCTTTAACACATTAACTAAAATAATTCAAATTTGATTAAAAATTTAATTAAATCTAACGGTTGAAGTGAAGAACTTTATGAAATGTCTAATTATATACCTCTATCTTCAATAATTCACATATAAAATACATCACATATAAAATAAAAAAGGATATTAACTGATCAATATGTACATCACCCAGTTAATAAGGCAGGTAACCATCTATTTCTTTAAAATCAATCATTAAAATTGAATTTTAGAGAGACTTGGATTTAATTCTATTAAAGGTTTTCAAACCTAATCGTAGTTCTCTTTTTTAGGAAATTTTTGAAAGTAATAAGATTGAAATAATTATAACATTCTCAACAACAACAGTGAGTTTGAGTTACTTTATCTTTAATGAATTTCTAAGCGCCATAAAATCCTTTAAAAAGAGAACCAAGGCGGGTTTTATAGAATGTCCTTCCAAACCTCTTTTCATTACACCTCATCAAATATTAACAGTGGTGAAAGTAAACCTGAATGTGCTAAAAAATTTCTTTGAATAGCGGTATCAATCAGATATGGATACTTTAAGAAAATTTCAAAGCATAAAGTGGTAACAAATCAGTAGCATCGAAAAGAAGAATTTTCAACACTAAATACAACCAATCCCCACGAAAAATTAAAGTCAAGACTCTGACATTATAGACAGATGCGTTTTCAATAAAAATGGAACACACAAAACATACCTTGTAATTGGTATATTTTGACATTTAGCAAAAATATTCTGATTCTACAAAACATATACAGGGATGCTCACTCCTCCATGGCACCTGATCCCTCCTCTTATGTTTTAGAGGTCCATAATTGCTCTGCTCCTGGTTTGTGTTGTTTAGATTGACATGGAGCTTCCATATTTCATAGATGTTTAAATTTCTCAATGATAAATTGATAATATCTATGTGGTTTTTGGAGACGAGGTCCTCCAATAATATTTTGGAATTTCTATATGGTTGTCCTTTTTATATCCTTATTAGCCGAGGTGATTTCGATATGCCAATACTGGATTCTTATACTTCATAAAAATCTTTACAAACAAAGATACATTGCCAGGTCAAGCAAATACTCTATCAGACCCCTATCTTTACTATTCACAACGAAACATATGGTGATAGCGAACAGTATTCAAGATCAAAAGTCCATAAAACAAAACAAAATAGGAATAGAGCAAACACGGACCTCCAAAACATCGGAGTTGGAATCAGGGACCATGGACGAATGAGTATCCCCTGCAAACTGGTCACTCCCGCCGTGTGCTCCTTGTCATGAACGGAAAATAACGAAAAAATCCGTCGTCAATTCAGAGTATTAATTATATACCAACAATTAGTATGAAAAACGTTAGTCAGCATTTAACTCAATGATGAATTGTATTTGCTGACAAGGTCATTGTATCGGCCATAGAATATACGAAATGATGTCTTAAAACGAGACTGCTGAAATTCTTGTTTCATCAACTCTTTTGTCATTAATATACCTCGTTTTGGAAATTGTTCATACGTAGAGCATACTCTTGCGTATCGAATCAACTGAGATATATACATTCCGTATGCAGGTGATGAAGGTACATGTATATTACTGCATAAGTAAGGGAAGTTGACGATAGAAAAAAGTTAAAGTCATCACGTTTATCATAGAGCTTGGTTGTTAGATTACCATTCACGTCTTTCTCAAGTAAAATATCCAATTATTAAACAGATGTGTCACACTCTGTGGTATCTTTTATCCTAAGCTCACCAGGATATATCGTATAGACATAAGAATGGAAATTACCATTCTTTATTGAGAATACTTTGTCGATATATCTAAATGCACAGTTGAAGGCCAGAGCAAGTGTTTTCTTCTTGTCGAGCATAAGATTTTGGACAAATTCTGCTTTATATAAATAGTTATATACATAAATATGTCTGCTAATAACAATTAGCGCAATTGGTACCAATGAGAATTCCAATAGATTGTTGGAAGACATGGTCTCCAAAAAGAATATAGACATTGTCAATCAGAAACTGAAGTATCTTTTTGATGTCAACTTCAGAATACTTGTGTGTACAGTCAGAATGTTTTTTAACAAAATAACTTGCAAATGACCAATAACAAGGTAAGTAAATTTACGAGTTTCATTTTTATTGAAAAACAGCTGTCGATGATATCAAAAAGCCTGGACATTAATTTATCGTAGGGAATGGTTGTGTTTTAAGTTGAAAAGTCGTAAGTTTTTAAAAAGCTGATGATTTTGGTGAAAACTTGTGATTTCAAATTGACCAAAAGTTTCTTGGAATGTTTAAGTATCCACATCTAATTCACACCACTTTTTGAATATATTGTTGCACAGTACTCTTGAAGTTTTTATTCACTATTGTTATTATCCTAGTGAGGAGTGAAGATAGAGGCTTGGTTGAACATTTACTAGAACCCCCTACATATCTTTGTTTGCAAGGATTCTTATGAAATTTTGGAGTCCAATATGCCGGTATATATGTATATTCAAATTCATTTTGGTTTTTTGGGATATTAAAAACATTCAAAACTTACATATGATTTTAAAGAGTTCCTTCCTTAGAAAAGGGACTCATGACTTTCACTTATAATGCCAAGCGCTTGGCGAAAAAACAGTAACTGCCTATGTTTACGTATTAGGTTTGATGCGTCGCCGCGAATTTTAATCGAATCCAGGCCTGCATATCACGAAGCAAACGCTCTACCAATAGGCTATCGTAACAGGTCTAAAAATTTATGAAGAAAGATATTTTCCAACGTACCGTCTCTTTTGGTGAAATCCGTAGTCTTTTCTAAAATTTCAGCCACATGCTTGTAAAGATTTTTCATTATTAATAAGAAAGAACCATGTTCAAAACTGGATTTTCGTAAAAGAATTTTCAAAAGTATGTCCATTCTTTTGTGCCTGGCTTTATATGGGTTGCAGATCTCTTCCTTTTCGTTGTCGGTTATGATATTATTTTCAATGAGATCGTCAACTATGTATTTTGGATCAATCTCATCTTTAAGGTATCGATAATTTCGCCGAATCATTGTCTCTGTAAAATAGACTTATTGACATTGTAAATTTTCTTTTCTTTAAAATATTTTTCATTAAACAGGCAAATATTCTTAAATAATTTATACATTGAAAAAGGATATTGTTGACAAACTGTAATTATTTAAGATATAATTATCAATAAACTATTTATAATTTTCAATATCCACGAATTTACCGTCAGAGAGCATTTCCTTTGCATCTACATCCTCATCCGTCTCCATTTCTGATTCAACATTGTCTGCAAAATATACCTGTTGGTATAATCTCTTCATCATTTCGTGTAAGACGTATTAACAAGCCTCTGTCTTTTTTTTCCATTAAGCTTATTTTGATAAGTATCGTATTTGAAAGGGGCACAATTGAAAAATTTCAACTTACTTGAAAAGAAACTTTAACAAGCTAAATAAATTAAAGATAAACTGACAAACATGTTGTAAGCATCATTAATAAAAAAAATCCTCCAAAATTCTATATAGTGCGACATATATTTGATATTATAAAGGTTGATAAGATGAATGGTCTGTTAAAAATATTATGTGCACAGAGTTTGTAAATAAGAAAAACAAAAATTTACAAGATTTTGTCTTTGAAGAAATGTTATATTGCAAAGTTGCAATAATACAAGGAATTACCTTCTTGGTGTTGGATATTTGCAGATAGATAAATAGATGGATCACTCTCAAACGTACTACTATAACCATCTATAAAAGAAATCAAAATCAGTCCCATGAACAGTAATACCGTTTAACTTTTTATGAAAAATCCCTATTTTCGTAGTAATCAATACCATGCTATTAAAGTTAAATATTTGAAAAACTTGAATTTTTCGATTATCATGACTACTTTACAAGCTTTGAATACAAACAACCCTAACATTTCTCATTTAAAATTAAATATAAGTTGCCTAATTTGACTGTTTTTAATTATGTTATTTTAATTAAAATGTTCTCAATGTTATACAGATGGTCTGTAAAATTCTGCTTAAAATTATTCTTATTTGCAGGGGAACTAAGGAACATAAATTTCATGGAATAAAAATCTGTTTATTTATACCCCATTGCAAAAAACCTGATTCTTTTGAGTACAAGTATGTTTAAATTTATGAAATTTTCTTACGTTTAGTTAATTTTGGATGACAAAAAGTCTTAAGGAAATACAAAAAAAAAATATTTGGAAATATTATTTTAAAAAGAGGGGAATATTAATGAATATAAAACATAAAGTAACCTTCGCGAGTGTACACAGGTCTCTGGTTCAAATTTCTGCTTACTCCTGATGTATGGTGGCTCCGATCTTAAAAAAATGTTCTATGTCATCAACAAATGAAATTTAACATTAAGTTTATGGAGATAGCAAAAAGTATTCAAGCTCAAAAGTCCAATAGTCAATACAAAATAGGAGCAGAGAAAACACGGACCTCCAAAACATCAGAGGTTGGATCAGGTGCCATGTTCTTAATTATTATATTTTTAAAGTTTTAAAAAGTTATCAATCCAACACAAATTTTTAAACAAATTTTATTTTTGAAAACAAATAGCAAATACCAAAATGCATGTTCATGATTGAATATATACTTTGCAGTACTGAATTGCTTCTTATATACAAAAGTAACTGTAGATGTAAACAAGATGTGTTAGTGATACACTGATGCCCCCGTATGGCAGCTTATGGCGGGAGTTGAAGTTCCACAAATGCAAGTCAAACTCCTAAGGTCAATGTCGAAAATCAAAAATGTTGGTACCCTAAGGAAAATCTTGTAACAAGAAATACACCTGTGAAATATGAAAACCATAGCTTCAACAAATTAAAAGTTATGACCAAGGTTTTCGCGGAAAAACAGACAGACAGACGTACGGACAAGACAGAAACCATATACTACCGAATCTATGGAGGCATTAAAGCAACTGTTATCGTTTCTTGTGAGATGACCTGTTTTTTCGTTCAGTAGAAGTAGTACTCTCTCTCTCTCTCTCTCTCTTTCTCTCTCTCTCTCTCTCTTCATAAATAGTAGTAATGAGAAATATTACCGAAATGTCCACTTGAATTAACACTGGACGGTAGTCCTGAACTAAAGTGATCCAGGGCTCCGTCTATAGCAAGCAACATGACATAAATTACAACACATTTACAGTACCACATACTAAAAATAATTGATTTTCTATTAATTGGAACTACAGTTTATTTTCGTTACTAGAATAAATTTTATTTTCATATACAATTCCTTAATGAATATTGAGAAAAAAATGTTTTAACCAAAACTTCATAGTTTTGTACAGATCTTTTTTATTACCTGTTAGGTATTGTTGATCATTTTGATATCAAAACATTCTTTGTTGTGTGGATATATATATTATTACCTTTATACCATGTCAGGTCATCTTCTCTTTCTTTAAAATCTAAGAAAAAGGGTGAAAGTGAAATTTACGAGTAGAATAAAGAAACAAGTGTATTTTTTATTGTTTGTTGGAATATCACTAGCTAGATTAAAAAATAACGCACTGTATCGCTTTTTGCAATATTATTTTTAAGGATCCTCTTACCCTAAAGAATAATGCTTTTGGCCATTGAAAAAATAATTTTGAATAAATGTATAAATATTAAACTTATCTGTTTAATTTCAATATATGGTACGTGGCATTTACCCACAGGAAATGTTCAAACAAAGCGCCATTTTACTTCCATGAATTAAATACTTTTAAATGACACGTTCACTGTATTTCTCTTGGCTTTTAGAAATGATGAGAATGGTTAAATTGATTACAAATTGAGTGATATACTGTATATTTCTATTCATTGTCATTTAGATCTAAAGGCAGGTAATTCTAACAAGCGAAAAAAATACAATAGATTCAGATCTCTTTAGTGTGTAGCGTAGAGAGGGCAATTAGGGTTGAGAGACAAATGGATCAGACATATTTTTGCCGACCACTCGGCACTTTGAAGTGAAAGGGCCTACAAAATGAAGCCCTCTTGTCACAAAAGGTGTTTCACTGCTAATATTTGAAGCCCTTTACCAGTGATGTCTCATATAAGTGAAATGATTTCATAAACATGTAAAACAACAACAATCAATTTTGAACCTGTGAAAGTAATGAGCATTTTTTATTTATCCCTATATAAATATATTAACTAGTAAAAACCGTATATCACATTGGTACCTCGTCTTGCTCGTAATTCATAAAATTATTTAATGTTTAGATTTTTTGTTTTAAAAGTTTTTCCAAGTTTTTAATGAAATCTTACCATACATGTTTATTCAATGACATTATATAAATGGTGCCTGTTTTGGAGGGTAACAGTTGAAATTGATATCAGAGGAAAACCATTGTCAACCAACACGTCAGCGGAGGTTGACAATGGTTTTCCGAGGGGTGGCAATTTCAACTGTTACCCTCCAAAACAGGCACCATTTATTTTATTATACTGAATGTCTTCTTAAATTAAGTCAGCAAAAAAATCGTCGATCTTCTTTACGTTCACGTTTAACTTCTCGCTACTTCTAAAAAGATTGACTGACCTTTTTATTGACGTTTGTTTGATACTCTAAGAGTCTTTTATCATATAAAGTTTCGTTATTTCTGCACTCGCAAGCATGTTTCGTCTGTCATTTGTTGTTTTCAAGTAAGCTACATCGGACGCAAGCTTTTATTGACGTCAAGTTTATTCCAGTTCTTCCAAACGCGCAACTGACGTTTTGAGAATTCTACGGTGAACCGTACGCGCATTATATCCACGCATGTGGCATAACCGTTGTGTTACCCGTTGTCACATGCGTTGCTAAGGCTGAGGGTAATAGAACGGATTGTTAACTGCGTCTAAACCAATCAGATTTAAGTATTTAACATGAAAGTATAATAAAATATATTATATTAATGCAAAATATGTGTTTAATGATTCTTGGGATTAGACAATCAGTGGTTTGCATGTCTTTGTTCCGAGTCAGAACTGGAGAGGCATGGTCAGAGCTGCCACCATAATGACCAGTTTGCGCTTTTTTATAAACCGCATAAAGCGTAAACTGCCCCAACCCAGTTTATACCGTATACAAGAGGCCCACGCGCCTTATAGGTCACCTGAGTATTATGTAACAACTTTCCAGTGATTGTATTTGGTTCGTGTTTTAATCCAAAAGCCATGAAATTCACAAATTTTGAAGGAGGCACCATTGCTTATCAAAGGGCAGATTTCAAAGCATTAATTTATTTTTAGTCAAAGTACCCCCCTGGTACCCCTGACCCAGCGGCCCTGAAATTATCTATTTTGAAAGAGGCCCCTTTCTTCATTATAAGGCCAGCATTTTTTTATGTTTAGTTTTAGTTATGAACATGAGAATAAAAAAGTCCCGAAGGAGAAGGAAATACTGTATAAAAAAAAAATTTTGATAAATCAATAATGAACATTTGTACATTCTTTTTTTATGCTATTCTAATAGGCTCCTTACCACTGGACACATAAATAAATGCTTACAAATAGGAAAGTAGAACATTTAATTGCTTATTTCATCATCTGCCAGTTTGGGCCAGTTTGGGCCAGTTATGTATAAATTTTGTGATGTTGGTCAAAATATATTTTTAAAAATCAATTCTTTAAAAGTCTTTCAATATATCTTCATTTTTTAAATATGTGTTAGGTGAATGTGTAGACATTGTTCTAAAATTTACTTGATGCCTAAAATTATAATTCCTATCATAAAACAGACGGAGTATTGGGGAGTAGGATGAACATTTTTTCAATTAAGTGTAAAATAATTTTTCTGGCTGATACAAATGATACTACATGCCTGTATATATTTGTATATTCTTGCCTTTTAATAGTTGAATTTTTTTTTATTTCTTCAGGTTATTGTTTATTTCTTCCTCAAATGGACTTAACTTCTCCCATAGTTTTATTCATTACATCTGATGCATAAGCAACCCTTTTCTGAAGAATGATGCTTAGACTGTAAGCTATAACAGAGACCTAAGCAATGAGGCTGGCAATATGCAATAGCTACCACGGGCAGTTTAAAACCTGGGGAGGAAAATAATTTACAGACAGATACTTTTGAAACGAATACATAATTATCTCACCAGCATTTCATTGTGCAACAAAGTCGTCAGCATTTTATCTGTCCTTTGAACGGGTGAAACGTTTTGAATGGCACTCGTATCGATGAATTTCACACTAATCAAATCTATATTCTCAGATCTAGCTTTATTTACCCGCCGTTTCATCTTAAAACCGGAAGTTCGAGTTCGTAAATTTGAAATCTCGATCCCGACTCAAATTTGACATCGGAAAGAATTTTTTTTTATATTTTTTCTGAAAATTCAAAACCTTGAGCGAAGGGTTTGTTACACTGAAAATAAAATAAACCCTGGCCTTTAATATGTAATTAGATCATTAGTATATTAACCAGGAGCAAAGGATAAGATGTTCAAAGAATTCATGCATTTCACTATATAATCATTAGAGCCCCACCCTAAAACAAGAACCCATGACCCTGGGACCATAAAATTCACAATTTTGGTAGAGGCACTCTTGCTCATCATAACTATGTACTTAGTTAGTTTATTTAATACCCAGGAGCAGAGAAGAAGATTTTCAAAGAATTCATGTATTTTCACTATATAATCAATAGACCCCGCCCTAACACCAGAACCCCTGACCCTGGGGCCATAAAATTCACAATTTTGGTAGAGGTACTCTTGCTCATCATAACTATGTACTAAGTTAGTTTATTTAATACCCTGGAGCAGAGAAGAAGATTTTCAAAGAAATAATGCATTTTCACTACCTACTTATTTAGCCCCGCCCTAGCACTAGAACCCCTGACCCCAGGGCCATGAATTTCACAATTTTGGTAGAGGGCTTATTGTTGATTACAATCATGCAAACAGTTTGACTGCTTGATGTCCAGGAGTAAAGAAGAAGATTTTTAAAGATTGCATTAATTTTAGTGGTTTTGGCCCCACCCCTCAGGCCCTAGAGGGGCAGGGATCATGAAATTCACAATTTTTGTTCCCCTTCACCCATAGATGCTTTGTGCCAAATTTGGTTGAAATTGGTTCAGTGGTTGCAGAGAAGAAGCTGAAAATGTTCAAATGTTAACGCACGACGGACGACGGACGACGCACGAAAACAGATAGCAATAGGTCACCTGAGTTTACTCAGGTGACCTAAAAATGGGAAGCTATTAAATTCATTGCTTAAATAATTTAATTTTACTTGTAACACGTCATTTGATTGGATAAAAGATTTTATCCAATTTGTATAACATAACTTGCCTACGTCACGATGAGTTACGTCAAAAAACGTATTACTCCCTTGACGTTACTTTTAAGATTTAATCAATGTGAAACCTTATTCTTGGGAAAAACTGTCTTATTGTCTACACTGAAATTATAAGGAATGAAGCTTATTTCAACTTATATTGTACGATATAACAAAACTTGGGGCAGTTTATGCTTTTATTGTTGAGTGTTCCTTCGCACCATCGGACTTTGGCGAATCAGAGCATCGCACTTTAGCGCAATGTATCTCATAGGAAACGAGCCATCGGAGTTCGGCGTGACCATTGGACTTTTGGGTCCGTAAACACAACGAGCCATCGGGGTTTGGCGCAGATCGACCATCGGTTTTTGGCGAGACCATCGGACTTTGGCATCACCACCGCACTTTGGAGTCTTACATATATAAAAGGGGTTCGTTTCACGTTTACAATTGATAATTTTAATTTGCCAAAATTTTACGTACACTTCTTCTACCTTAACAAAACATAACGATCTGCGTTTAAAGAAGCATGGATTTAAATATCATATATGTAATAATTTGCCTACGGTCTAAAATAAAAATGATCACTATTTCAGCTTTGAATACAGTATCTTGTTCTTTCCTTGCATGGATGCTTTTAAAATTGTGAAAGTACTATTTGAAATGCTTAATTTTATCTGCGACCGATTGGATGCTTTGCATCATTATACTTGTTATTATGTTCCCCAAACGGAGTTTGGGAACATATTGGTTTTACTCGGTTTCTTATTATTATTATTATTATTATTCTTTTTTTTCTTCTTTGTTCTCCGGTACTTTTTTTGTCCGCGAGTGTTCTCAGAAACTGTTCACCCAACTGAGCTAAAACCTTTTTAGGGTTAATAGATGTGTAGTGTAGGTGTGCAACACGAAGGTTATTTTGCGCGCATACGCATGCACGTGCGGGCGCGTGAAATGAGTGAAATGACGGATATACTTTATACAGCCATAACTTTAACATTTTCTGATGAAAAATTTTAAAACTCATTTAATAAGGATATATTCATAGTGTAGATAATGTGACACTGTCAAATTAGCACAACTCACGCG
>NW_026931405.1:0-4804 GCF_032062105.1 Saccostrea cuccullata | reverse complement strand
GACAAAAACCTCATTTAAAAATAATTTTTAGTTTCAATTTCAAATCATCCCCTTGATGTTTTTAATCTTGAACAATTGCAAGTTTTGATGTCGAACCAAATGTATGCATAGCAATAATAATTTCACAAAATTCATCCTTCTTTTTTTATTCGTGTCCATTGCTAAGAGAAATTTAACTACTGTTGTCACTATGTGTTAACTGGATATACTGACTACACCTCTGTCAATATAAGTTTACACAATATATAAAATTATGGTTTTTTGTCTTTTGTTATACGCCAATCTTGGGTCTGTCGTACCCTCCCTCCGTCTTTTTGCTTTTCTCGTGTCCGGCTCATAATTTCGATATGTTATGGGTCAGAATAACCCAAATGCCAGCAAAGATCAATCACACAGTTTAAACTTAACAATAATTTATTTACAGTAATATACAAACATTAAGTACAAACTTAGCAAAAATCTAAAAATACATACATCAGAGTGTCCGTTCCTGCACACAATGCCCCAGTGAAATTATATCCCAGTTGTACCTCAATGATGCTTCTACGACAAATGATCTATGCATCGAATTGACAGGATATTTATACAGTAATTAAATCTAGAATTTCTAGAAATTGTAATACTATATCCCTGGAAAGTTCTGGACATGAATAAAGTTCAAGAATGTTCTAAAAAAATGCCCAAAACATATTCCCCACTCTGGAATGTTCAAGAAACCTAATGTTACTAATAATAGACACGATGAAACAATACAAATGCAACACACCTCACAACACCTCCCCCTTTAAAAAGTTTGAATGTCAATGAAAACTTATATTATTAAAATGAAAATATATGTACTTTAAATAAAAAATATATATGTTCACATACTCTGGACAAGGCATCTGCAATAACATTGTCTTTGCCTTTGATATGCTTAATTGTTATGTTGTATTCTTGTAACAACAAACTCCATCGAGATTTTGATTCTTTTTTTGAAATTTATGCAAAAATGTAGGGGGTTGTGATCCGTATATACAAAATTGGATGAAAAGTAACATTAAAATAAACATCAAAATGCTGTAAAGCTAACAACAAAGCAAGGAATTCCTTTTCAATGGTGGAATATTTTTGTTGACATTTTGTATGTTTCTTTGAAAAATAAGAAACAACTCTATCTACATTATCACTATGTTCTTGAAACAAAGCTGCCCCGATTCCAACATCACTAGCGTCAACAGTAACTTAAATTGCTTCGAAAAATCTGGAGCTGACAGAACTGGGTTGCTCATAAGGACATATTTGATTTTATGAAAGGATTTTTCACAGTCCTTTGTCCATTCAAAATTAACCCTCTTTTGTAAAAATTGTAAGTGGACTTACAACTGGGAAAAATTTGGACAAAATTTTCTGTAAAACCCAGCCATGCCCAAAAACCTCATTAACTCTTTTGAGGTGTTTGTGGTGTTTGTGGAATCAATTTTAATAGCTTCCACTTTGATAATATTAACAAACCTTGACCCTTATACCTAAATACTCTACATAGGCATGACAAAATTCGCTCTTCTCAAGGTTCACAGTTAAGTTTGCTTTAGCTAAAATGGCAAATAAAGCCGCATGTTGGAGATGTTCGTCCCATGTGTCGCTGTATATGATGACATCATCAATGTAGGCCTCGCATCCCTCAAGGTCTTGAAGAAGGGGGTTCACCCTTTTGGAATGTGCGGTCCATGCCAAAAGGCATTACTTTATACTGGTAAAGTCCATCTGGTGTAGCAAAAGCAGATATTTCTTTCGCTCTTTCTGTTAATACTTGCCAGTAGCCTTTCAACAGGTCAAATTTATGACAAATTTCGCGTTTCCAATTTTGTCAATACAGTCATCGATTCTAGGTATTGGATATGAATAGTTTTGGTAACAGAATTCCCTTTTTAAAATCTGTACATAATCGGTAGGAACCGTCCTGTTTTGGGACAAGAATACACGGTGAGCTCCAATTACTTTTACTAGGTTCAACAATGTCATTGTCCAACATGTACTGCACTTCCCTTCTTAGGTATGCAATTTTATTGGATTGAGACGGTACGGATGTCGTCTGATAGGCAGAGCGTCGCCAACTATGACATCATACAAGCAGCATTAGTTTTCTTCGGAACATCCGAGAAGATTTGATGATACTCATTCATCAAGTTTTTAACTTGTTCTTTTTGGTGAATGTTCAAAAATTTCCCAAATTTGGCATCAAAATTTGCCAAAATTTCTGAGTTTTTCAAGCGGACACTCTGATTACAATCTTTCTCATTCATCTCTACACTCGTATCACTCTCAATACAATTTTGAACAGTCTTAGCGTTGGCTAAAGTGGAAACTGCTTTTACAGAATTTGGTACACCTTTCAAAATACTCTTTTAACATGTTAATGTGACAAACCCGTTTCTCTTTCGTCGATTGGGGTCTTAACCATGTTTACATCACTGATCTTGCTTTCAATTTCATAAGGGCCATAAAATCTGGCCTGTAAAGGATGACCAGGAATAGGTAAAAATACAAGAACCTTATCACCTGGCTTAAACACCCTATTTCTGGCATCTTTGTCATACCACATTTTCATTTTCATCTGAGAACTCTTCAAATTTTCTTGTGAAGATAAAGTTGCCCCCCGGGCCCCCGTGTGCCGACGGACAGGACCTGACACCTGAATCGGTGTTTCGGGTACATTTTAGGAATGTTCCGGGGGCTGCCACTCATAGAGGTCCAACCCAAATTAAGTTATTATATTTTAGTTGTATATTTCTGGCATGATGGTGTTTCATGCAATAATATTTGTAGTGGACATGTTTCTGTTACTGTTCCACTAAAAGTTTGTGAATAAAAAGCTTTATGTTTTGGATATGTCAATGAATAAGACAATATCAAGGAGAATTAATATTCTCTGTGGTGCGAGCTTAAATTGTTTGCTCGTCTTGTTTTGTGGTACATGTTGTACTAAACGGCTCTTAGAGAGAGCTGCAGTTGAGATTCGTTAGAATCGGGCGGGGCGACCGTCACATAGTCGCGCTGGAAGAGTTAATGCACGTGGCATGAGAAAGCGCATTGGTTGTTTGTTTGGAGTGTTGGGTAATTGACAGCCACCTGTTCCCTGATATCTGCTTTACATGCTTTTCGCTATCACGGATTGTCTGATTTGTTAATTGATGTGCTATCTGTTCGAGTTTAAGAGCTCATTTAAGTTTCTATTTCGCTTGTATCCAATGATAGGAGGCATAGGGAATAACTCAGAACACTGTTTATCCTTTTGAATTAATTTCCAATGCTTGCGTAATGTTTTCCCCAGTTTTCTGACTGCAGGATTGTACTTGGTAACAAGCACAGAGGGCGGTATTGTAGGTTTAGTCTTACTTTTTTTTAGCAATTCCTGTCTATTAATTGTTTGTTTCTGAAACAATACTATCTATTTCAGATTCCGAGTACCCCCTTGATATAAGTCGTTCCTTGAACTGTGAAATTAATTGTTTGGTTTTATGTGGGTCAGAGGTGTTCCTCTTATGACGGATAATTTCCCACTTAATAAATCCTCTGAAGGTAGCATTGGGATGTGCACTGCTGCGATGCAGATACATAAATGTTTCTGTAGGTTTGATGAAAGTTTCAAAGTCTAAGACTCCGGACTGTTTAAATCTCTGTCCTTTGTAGACTTTTGTGTCCAGAAACACAGTCTCGTTAAGTGAATATTGTATGTAAATTTCAGGTATTTGTGCTCCTGATTTGCAAGTTCAAAAAACTGCAGTATTTCACTTTCTGTGGCGTCCATGGCCATAAAACCGTCATCTCTGTATCTAAAGTGAGCCAGAATTTTGTTTTTATGATTGTATATTTTGATAATATTTTCAAGGATATCAAAAAGGCGCAGATCACATATCTCGGGGGACGGGACCGCCCCCCTTGGCTCCTAATATTTGTTTATACAGGTGACCATTAAATTCAAATTCATTGTTCTCTAACAGAATTTGTAACAATTTGATTAGGTAACTGATATATGGGATCGGTATTGTAACATCAGTTTGTTTCAATTTTGTGAGATTTGTGTCGATTTCTGAATTGATTTGCATTTCACATACAATCTTGTTGATCAGATGGCTTGGTGTAAAAAGCGGAAGGATGGACCTCCACAAATCCAAAATGGAGGGTCAGAGAGTGCAAGGGGTGGAGCCTCTTGTGTTAGATGATGCAGGAGGTGGAACTATAGTGCTTGTCGGTAAATTTACACGTGCTTATTAGATCTGTCATCTCATTTTTGATACTCCCTGAGAGAGTGTTACATTACCCAAAAAATTAAAAAAATAATTTCATTGAAGTTGAGTGAATGAAACTCAGTTATATCCCCAAACCTGATTTTGTGATGACCATTTGACAGTTTTGATGACATTTGTTTTAAATCCATAAAATACTATATGAGAAACAAAGAAACAGGAAACAGTAATAAAAAAATAATGAACACAACATTTCAACAGGGGAATAGCTTTGTTGATTATTCAATTTTTAACGATAACAGAGACTGACTGAATAGAATCAAAATTATTATCTTTTGGTGATATTATATACAGATATATATAAATAGACTGATATGTATATAAAGGTGACAAGAAATATCGGCCTCATTATAAAACCCTTACCATTAATTTGATTCTGTTAAACATGTTATTTGGAAATGTGCTAGAAAATTTAAAAAAAATTAAATAATAGATTCAGTAAATGAACTGATTGTTTTAATAGAGAACTCTGGCCATTAAATGTTTTTATTCCATTTTATTTTTTTTCTCTAAAA